>NC_089781.1:97255487-97272987 GCF_040412425.1 Macrobrachium rosenbergii
CTTTGGTGCGGTCGCCCTTGCTTTCTTCTTCTTGTTCTTTCTTCTCTTCCTCTTCTGCCTGTTTTTTCTGTACTGGGTTTGGTTCTTCGAAGAGTTTGCCTTTAACTCGTTCATGCCAGGGCACGGTCTTTCCTCCTTGGAAGGGAATGTGCCCAAGTTTCTGAAAGGCTCAGAGATATGGCACTTCTCAGGGTCAGTCGAAAGGATTTCTTCAGGGAGAGTTTTGAGGTTACCGTTGTAATATTCCTCACGAACTGCATTTGATTCCTCTTCATTCGTTTCTCCGTTTGGTTCTCTGGCACATTCGTCAACGTATATGAGCGTGGACATCGAAGAAGAAGAACTCACTGACGAACCAGACTCCCCTTCTAACGAATCTCCTGAAATCAGCATCTGTAGGAGGGCATTCCTGGAGGAACACAGATCAGGCTGCGCTGTCCTCAGCTGGCAGAGCTTTTCTTCTGCCAAGATTATTTTCTTTGTCAGTTTCCAGAGGATAAAAGCAAGCTCACCTTTCTCCAACTTCAGTAGCTCTAGAAAGCTTTCGTCAAAGGTCCCATCTGTGTTCACTGGCCACAGTATGCCATTTTCCACATCTGTCATTTCTATAGTGTTGGTTTTCACTTTGCTAGCGTCTCCTAACTTCCCACTGAACTGATGCCAGTGTGCGGTGTGATAAACAACTAAGCTTTTAACAAGATGCTTAGAGAGTTTACGTCACTCTCCAGCCTTCAACTCCATTGTTACCTCAGGTGCCTTTGACATACTGCAGATATCGTACGGTGGAATCGCCAGTCGCATGATTCACGTTCTTGTCTGGCTGACTGTCAACAAGAGTGAGTTTATTCTTTGCAATGATTCTTGTGACTTATCGTTTAAGCTGTAAATGATCACGAACATAAAAAGTTCATTGAGCGTTAAACTCAGAGAAGGCCAGAGACGCAAACATACACACAGGAATGAAGTAGATAGTGTTTATCGCCCTTAAGAGATCTCCAATTGGAATAATTAGAGGACCACCTGTTGTTGATTTTGTTCATTGGTTGACAATGATATCCAGCATTTCTTATTACCTTCCGTAACTTCTTTCAAAAGAACACCATATTATTTGGAAGCTTGAATTTTAAGTCAATGGCCCATATTGGCCTGTTATAAATGAATAAGGGTTTGTCTTCTGAATAATAATAATAATAATAATAATAATAATAATAATAATAATAATAATAATAATAATAATAATAATAATAATAATAATAATAATAAAGGCGAAGTGAAACATTGGTCATCAACAGAAATAATTAGATATTAAAACAACAGATATATTGGAGCCATTGACAGAATAATTGTCGATTTATCGACCTTCCTTTTGAAGCAACGAGCCGAAAATTCGACTTACGATCAATAAAAATCGACTGCAACCAAGTGTATAAATGGGCCTAATATCAATATAAGTAAACAATTCTTTTCACAATTAGCGACAAGATTTATAAATAGTCTGCACTGAATTGGCAAGGTTCCAAAAAACCGACCTCTAGTCAGAAACAATAAATTGTAGGAATCAGCTTACTGCCAGGAATGAATAACCTATTATAATCGAATGATAATCGACTTCAGTAATCTACAAAAAGTGTACTCGCCATCAGCGTTAGTTTCTACGAGGATAAACAGCAATAAACAACAAAAATCGACTCTGTCACCAGCAGTTACAAGCAACAATATCCAGTTAACAATAACAGCAATATGCTGTGGAAAATGGCTTGCTATATGTGCCAATAAGTTACAGACTTATATTTAACATTACTCTTCTCTAAAGGAGGAACAAGAAGAAGAAGAAAGAAGAAGAAGAAGAAGAAGAAGAAGAAGAAGAAGAAGAAGAAGAAGAAGAAGAGGAAACTGCAATGAACAACCCCTAGTCACCTTTGATGTCAAAAAATCGCCCAACCAGCAGCAATGACAAAAGACACGTCTTTAAGACAACTTTATAAACAACAAAAATATTCAGAATGTTTCTGAGACTTCGGTGACAGTGACCTGATTAAGACCGGTATTCAGAATGTTTCTGAAACTTCGGTAACACTGAGCTGGGGACGCGAAAATATTCTAAAAAAATATCACCAAAAGCACTGGCAATAACCGACTGAAATATTGGCGTCATTGGGCGATTTTTTTTCTTATATTTCTAATAAATATTTCAAAAATATATTTGAGGTAGACAATTTTTGTTTACATATGACGATACAACACATGGTCGGTAAGCTTACAGTGTTTTTCCTTTTATTTCTTTATTGTGCGGTCTAAGTTTTATCCTAGGCACAAAATTGCTGACTTATGGCAACGACAAAAACTGATTTCTTGTCTGTTTTGAGTTCTCATTGATAACCAGGCAAGCGAGTTAGTACAGAGAGAACCAGGAAAGGAGGAATGACCAGCAGTAAAACTAAAATACAGGGAAAAAATTGGTGTCTGGCATCTCCAACAACTGGGCCGTCATCAGCTGATCGAACAAAAACAGCAAGCACTTGCACCAGCCCAAGGTTAATAAAAGCAGTGCTAACTAGAGAAAACAGGTTATTTGAAAGTGAAAAATGCAAAATTAGTGCTCAGAAGAGAAAAACTGTGGGTAAGGAAGTTTATAACAAAAGTCTCTTGAACGAGGAATTGGAAAGTTTAGTCAGGAAACTTGTGTACAGAAGAATTACGACATCCGAGAGGGGTGAGAAATAACTTTCCTCACCCACTGTTAAGATGGTTTACTCAAGCATGCTCGAGGTTCGTCTGTCTTGCGTAGCTATTGAAAAAAAGTTGTACAGTTTTGACAAAAAGCCAGTCGCTAAAATACAAAAGAAAAATAACTCAAATTGTGGTGGAAAAACTCGAAAAACACATAGAAAAATAGACAAGCTCAAGAGACACCTAGTTGAATCTGCTCAACGCATTTTTCCTCATGATGCAACCAAGCTTGAGGCAGTCAGATGGGAAGAGGAGCAGGAAGTAAGAAGACAGCTCCAAGTATGCCCCAGTGGCATTCCAAATAATGGATGATCTTGGCTAGAAACAGTGCTGAAGGTTGTAAGTGGCCCATCCCTTGTAAAATGAAACCCCTATCCGATAAAGCACTGTTTTGAGGACGCCCCAGGGGTGAGATATCATCAGGTACCGGCAAAGACGAAAGTCTTGGCTCACACAGCCATAAAAAGCATGCAGCCTCACTTAGAATGAATTATTCTCGTTAAGAAGTAAATAATCTATCAATCTTTGTGTAAATATCATCAATAATGACCAGTTCATTTATATATGGTGTTGAAAGCACTCGAGAATCTTTGAAAATCTTTGTCTTTCAAACTGCTACTACTCTGGCAACTCTTGCCCGATTTGCAAAAAGTTTCTTTCATTTGAAAGATGATACTTTTATTCAAAGTTTGGAGATAGCCAAATGTCTGGTAATTTGTATATCTGATGTCTGTATTTGGGTTTATATTGTTACATGAGTGAAATGCAAGAGAAAAATTTTGAATGCCGAGGAAAACAATTAATGCCACGCTCCAGAAAAAGTTGCCACCAATCTGTGTACTATGGGCTATCATTTTCATAAAAACTTCGCCAAGACCTAAGTCTTAAAAGCTATTGACTAGTAGCGATATGAAAAACTGATGATTTAAGCGTAAAATTAACATTCATAATTTTTTTTTGTACTGTATTTAATGATAGAATTCAACGAACTTCGTCTGTATAACCATCATCATGGGCACAAACTTCAGTAAAAAAAAAAATCAGCATCTTAGCTCAATCAGGAGAAACTTGACTGATTGACTTATGGTTACTAAAACTGGCGTCATATTAGGAGAAAAATGTCATCGATTGTGGACCTCAGTATTAAGATAAAATTTACGGAGTGACAACTTCTGTGCTTATGTAAAAGTCAACACTTTCTCGTCAGGAAATGATAAGGCAGAGATTACGATAATATATTCTTCACGACGGCGGAAACCTAAGCCTTCTTCAGTGTTTATAGAGATGGTGCAAAGGTAGTGTGTCTATCAGTGTCTGCGATCTTCGGAACTAGTGAGAATTATTCTCGTGATCTGGGAAGGATAAGACAGTCCACAGGTATTAGAAATGAGAGGCTTTTTTTAAAGTATTTAACTTGTTAGCAGGTTGAGTGAATATTTTCCTGAATAACTTGAATATTTTGTTAAGGTTTGCTTAGTTTCGTTCAAGTGTCTTCAACAGCTAACCAAAACTAGTTCGGAAAGTGTTTTAGAAATGTCTGACCTCATGTTTTATTTATGTTGGATAGCATTACATAGTTAAGTTTCCATTAACGACAAACTTAGCTGCGTGCTTGCAATCTGTTGTCTAAGTTAAATATTTTTTTTTTTAATGAAACCATACTTTTATTAATTCATTCTAGAAATGTTCCTCCTTCATTTGGTTTTAGTTTTATTTTTCTGTTTCTATTTGGCTTCAACACATTTTTCTGTTTCTTCTCAGTCTCATTCCTCAGTCTTTATTATCACTATCTGATTCCTATTTTCTGCACTCTTCGTGCTGGCCCTGCCTTAAGCTAGATTTTAATTTTTTCCTCTTTAAAATTTCAGGAGATATCAGTTACACAACGTCCGGTCAGCAGTACCACTCCTCTTAAAACTCGCTTTTAACAGACCATTTTTTAAAAAATTTAATAGATGATTTATATATTATTTAGCTATTTTTTTTTCTGAATATTTGCCCAGCGTTTAGTTCAGTTTTGATTTCAGACACTTTTGGCGGGCCGGAACAAAACCGTCTCTTCGAGAATGCTAAGCGCAAGAGGTGGACTTTGTGGTACTACACTGCTCAGAGAATGCTAAGCGCAAGAGGTGGACTCTGTGGTACTACACTACTGAGGTGTCTCATCACCAGAGGTGGAAAACGCTCGCTGGCATCTCGCCATGGCTATCCCCCGTGTCAGCAAGCTTATCCAAACTCCTGGCGGAAAACGGGCGTGAAACCTCGTGTGCCCCTTTACTCTCCTTTTACCTACATTCACACGAGCAGGTTATTACTTTGTCATTTTATTTACTGGATGCATAAATCAGTTTAACCTTATTTTGATTTGTAATATCAAGGTAGACAAAGCTTGAAGACTGGGAACAGCTCCTGTGATTTCGATCATACAGATAACTTACCTTCATCTTCTTCAGTAAACTGGTAGGAAACTAGATACTATCGGAGTTTGTATACTGAGTAAATAATCAAAGTACGGTATGATTTGTGGTATTATCTATGGGTTGTTAAACGTTTTGGAGTGGTTTGTGCTCCCTCCAGCATGGAAGGATTGCATACAACCTTCTGAAACACTTGGCACCCCTGGAATAATGCAGCAAAGTTGGCCATACTTCGGGAATTTACGTAGCGTATAACCCATGATGTTTCCCTGCTAACGGTAGAGCTTTAATGACCTAAAAAGCAAAACAAACAGTGCATTCCTGACCTATATTATTACTTGTTTCATAGTGCAACTGCGAGGTTTTCCTCCTGCTTCACCTTGCAAACCCCTCTACTCTCAATTTCCTTTCCAGCGCTGAATGACCTCATAGGTCCCAGTGCTTGGCCTTTGGCCTACACTCTATGTTCCACTCCATTCCATTCCTCGTTTGTTAGTATTTTACAAAATCAATAAACTTTAATTTTGAGTGAAGAGGGATCACTGATACAAATAAATGGTCAAACAAGTGTTCATGAAAATTTTTACATACGTACAAGACTTAGTATATTATGTTCATATGTTCTGACAGTTAAATGGAAATATTTTTCTCTGTCGCTTATTTCACTTACAACAGTCTTCTGGCATCTGAGATCATAAACAATAGTCAGAGACTGGGAATCATTACAAAAATGACTTGTTTTCAGCAGTGAAATGGAATTTCACATATAGTCCGAAAGTTTTTTGCCAAGTGAGAAAACAGACTTGATTAAAAAAAAATATGACACTTAGTAATATGCTAGATAAGTCAAAAGTGAAATAAAGGTTGCAGTGAAACAAAATTCAGTAGATTAATAAAATATCAAAACATTCATTTGCATTTGCAACTGAAAATAATTGTTTAAAGGCTGATGGTGCGAGAAAGATGACGAAATTAATAACCAGTTTGAAAATGAAACTAAAGAGTTACCTTAGTCAACCATTAACTTACAAAAGCCTTTAGGGACGTTTTTTTTTTTATGTTGGGTCCTGCGCGGATTAATCAGTCTCCTTATCAGCATCTGTATCCTACATATCCTTACAGTCCAAGGAACCTTCACCCTGTCGTCAGTCTCCTGTTGGTCAAACCTCTTGCTCGAGTGGCAGCTGCTGTTACGGGCTGGTGGGTGAAGAGGTGGTGGAGAAGGCTCCCGAATAAAGATAGAATTAAGATAAAAGAACATTTCCAGCGTCATAAGATCGGATACGGAGGTACGTGAGATATATGCATGGATGTCATATATGCATGGACATGCTGTTATTTGTCTAAGCCCACAATGTTCTTCTCCTATCGGTACTTCCGTCATCTGTCTGATATTCTCAGTCAGAATCCTACCACATAACTTCCCTGGCAGAATCCTTTACAATTACTTTACAATTGCAATTACGAAAGACTTCATTTACTTGAAATATTTAAAGTTAATGGAATTATTTAAGAACATTAATACAATAAATAAAAACCCTTTCAAAGAGCTCTCCAGAAAATAGCTAATCCTTTCTAAGTCATGTGGCAAAATCTATATTGATCAAACTAGAAAATGATTGGAACAGAGTTACTCGAAATGAAATGATTAATTCAGAATTGCTTATGTATTCAGCAACTAGCGGACCCAGAAAAATTTCATGGGGTGTGGCACCAATTTCCATATTACACACGCACATACACACATATATAAATACATTATTTCTTTAATCGATTTTTAACATTTCTCCCATTTTTTTATTTATAAATGTTATCTAAATCTTCAATATTATTATTTTATCATTATTTTTCATGGGGGGCGGGGGCACGTTCCCAGGTGCCCCCCTCAACCCTGGATCCGCTAGTGATTAACGCACTAGTACATCCAGCAAAGAAAACCTTTTTGAAATCATTTCAGGCCTCTTGCTGTTCCTGCTTGCCTCGGGCTATGGTTTTTACGTGAACCACGTGACCGCAAACCCATATACAGGAAGGAAGAGGTTCATGATATACAACTCCTCTCAACTGGAATTACTGGCTCAAGAAAGATTCGACTCGGTAAGTTCACAGTCTTTCTTTCTGTCTCCCAATCTTCAGCTGGACAGAGTCAGTAGACTATATAATAAACCCAAGACTTTCAAAAGGGAAATCAGCCTGGAGAGAGAGACAAGCTATAGGAAAAGGTGATAAATGAATAAATACGAGGGATCAGAAAATAAAACCGATACAGTTGGAATTTAGGAGACGTCAGCAGCAGCTAAGAGAATGAATGAATTTGTTCCACTCTTAAGATATTTGGAGATCTGAGGATTCCACAAATGCATTAGATTTCTATTTTTATTCATTACTATAACTATTTATAATTATATATTATTATTTCTTGTTTTAGTTGTAGCCAAGATAAAACTCCTACAATTTGAGTAGTATCAAATGCTTGGGCTTAAAAACGACACACCGCTTTCAGTATTTATGGGGATTATGTATTATGTTATCGAGAGATGAACTGCCATACATCAACATTAAACATATTTCCAAAGGCCTAAAGTACTTGTTTCTGGGAAATGTCTATAAGAGGATATTTGACCCTATTGCAAGGAAAGACGGCAGCAACTGATATGTGAGCTCAGAAGTGACAGAAACGTGGGCCAGATTTACTCTATAGCAAATTTATGATCAGGCTAATGGCCCTCAAATAACAGATAGTCACAGGGCAGTGATTTTTGCCGTTAGGTCACCAAACGCAGATTTTGATGTATTTGTTCTGAAAGCATGGCAAAACATTTATACTGTATGTTTACATGCTAAGACATTCTTGTTCCATGTTTCTAGAATCAGATATGGTGAGAACTCCATCTCTGTATTCAAACTCCAAAATAAATTAAATAAATGAGGGAAATAAATAAATAAATAAATAAATCTAATAAATAAATAAAAGATAAGTAATCATTTAAATAAATAAATGTATAAATAAGTTAAAAAATGGTTAATTTTCTGAGTCTCAGTGTCATTGGTATGCACAAATTTTCATTATTACCTCTAAATACCCAGTGATGTAATTATTTCAATTAAAAAGTATGACATGTAAATATAAGTAATTTCATCTGGGTTGAAAAATGTCAGTAAAAAAGTTATCAGAAATAGTTACTTTTCCCATCTCAGTGTCATCAGTATGTAATAATTTTCATTATTACCCCTACGTAAATACTCATTGAGGTAATTCTTCCTACGTATGACTTTTAATCAGTAGTTTTTCTAGGTGAAGCAGACTGGGCGAACTCAGATGTCGAGAAGGTAAGAGGACATTGTGATTATTGCAATTATCTTACGTATCTGGTAAGAAGTGACCAGTAGATACTATATAAACGTCTCTCGGCAGATTATCGCTCACCAATTCGCGGGGAAGAAGGCGCTTGAACTGTCTGATGAACGGGCTGCAGCGATTCTGGGAGTTGTCATTCGTCTTCTGAATGCAAACTCAGACATACGAGAAGTCCAGAACAGAATTTGGACGTTAAAAGTTTTCGACGACGAGGATTACCTCGTTGGTGCTTATTCTGTAAGTAGCAAATAAATGAAAGGGGAAATAAAGTGGGTATACGTCTTATCGGCCAAATTCACGGTTACGAGGCTGTACTGATCTGCCTGAGGACGTTGAGCAGTTGAAACTCCAAAGTTCAAGCGAAGATGCAATGCATTACTACCCTAAAGCAATTCTCCTCGTATTTTCTGTTGTGTTTACATTTTCATTTACCCGTTTATTAATTTCTTAATTTATTGTTTCTTTTGTAATAACTGATTTCTTCTTTCTGTAGTTCCTGTTACCTACTGTTACTTCTTTCAGATGAACACCGGATTCTTTGGAAACTAGAATTCCAAGTCAGTGACCCCTGTTGACTTGTTCTATTAAATAGGGTTCATCTTCTGATTAATAATAATAATAATAATAATAATAATAATAATAATAATAATAATAATAATAATAATAATAATAATAATAATAATAATACTTTCATAAGCACTTCTATGCTTTTTCCGAATTGGTTTGCATACTTCTTTTATCAGGGGAATGACTTCAGGATGGAAATGGTATTGTGTATAAACCTATTTCATCCTTCCCTGTCTACTCGAAGGTGATACACAGTGGGGGAGCTAGCAAAAACAATTTGTCAGAATATTTAACATCATACACTTTCGTCCTCATAATAGCCTTGTGAGCTTATCATTATCATGATTCAGACCACGACCCTATTCATATGGAACAAGCCCACCAAAGGGGCCATCGACTTGAAATTCAAGCTTCCAAAGAATATGGTGTTCGTTTGAAAGAAGTGACCGAAGTGATCAGTTATTACAAAAGATAAAATAAATGAACAAATTAATAAGTAAATAGATGAAAGTTTAAGTAAACGAAATACAAGGAGAATTGATTTAAGGTAGTAATGCATTGCATCTTCGCTTGAACTTCTGGAGTTCAAATTGCACAACATCCTCAGGGAGACTGTCCCCAGAGATGGCAAAAATATTGAAGAACAAATCCTTTTTTCTTTTCCTTTACAGAGTGGCCAGATCATCTTTTGCACAGGTTTTCTCGACCTGATCCAAAATGAGCATCAGCTGGCGCACGTTCTGGCTCACGAGATGAGTCACGTCATTCTCGAGCATCATGTAAGTCAAAAGCAACCTCACTTGAGGTAATATTACCTTTTCTGTGTTTTTAAATGGCTGTGACAATAAAAATAACAAAGGTTGTATTTCAAATTCCTCTAACTATATTAAGGAACTGGCCATCAGAGACACGTCACATATAAATGATACTTTACCTTTGTGCAATACGGTAAAACGAATTAAATATTATCAGTAAATGATAACAATACCTATAAAACATGCAAAGAAAACTGTTCATAGAGATGAATAAACTAGACAAATGCCAAGACCTCTTACAATAATTACTTTTCAAGGAGATGCCTATATGCCAAAACACTGGCATGTTTCTATGATGCAAACACGTAAATAAGTAAATGAATTACCTACAAACAGGCAGAATCAGCAAGCCACGAATACCTGATCTCAGGATTAATCACCTTACCTATGGCGATGATTTGGGCGATCCTGCCCAGCGACATAGCGGCTGGTGTGACTGGCTGGGTCTTCAGCAAGCTAGTGGATATGATGACTCTTCTTCCTCATAGCAGAGAACAGGAAGCAGAAGCTGATACCTTTTCCCTGAAGCTGATGGCCAAAGTAAGTTTTCACTCTTTACTGACCTGAAAGAATATTATTATTATTATTATTATTATTATTATTATTATTATTATTATTATTATTATTATTATTATTATTATTATTATTATTATTCAGAAGATGAACCCCATTCATATGAACAAGCCCACACGGACCATTAACTTGAAATTCAAGCTTCCAAAGAACCCTGTGTCCATTAGAAAGAATTAACAGAAAGTATTGGGAAATGTTCAAGCTTTAAGTAGCTAAAATATAAGTACAAGACATCTTAGAGAATTGAACTAGCAACTGGGATGAAGCTACGTGCTTCACTGACCCTTTACACTTACCATCTTTTTGTATAGACACAAATTCTCACACACTGTTGAATAACTACAAATAATAGATTTTATTTAACGTCTTGTGGCTGCTTCATTGACGTAAATGTCCGCCTAGATATTTCTAATTTTGTACGAATAAGTCATTTAGGGGGATTAAAAACTATTTCTTTGACATAGATTGGCTTTTGCATTTGCATATTTAAAACAGAAGCATAACAAACACACACACACACACACACACACACATATATATATATATATATATATATATATATATATATATATATATATATAGATTTATACTGTAGATATGTTTGTGTGCATGTTATAATGTTTGTGCATTAACTATACAGATAGAGGAATTATAAAATTCTCTTTGACATAGATTCGCACGTGTGTCTGCCTGTATATTTTATACACATAAATTATAGTACACACTCGCATCCGTATCTTTAATCCGTATGTTTAATATATATACAAACATTTTATCATATATATTATATATATATATATATATATATATATATATATATATATATATATATATATATATATAATTGCTATGAATACCGACGTCCGGTCAATGCACTCATTGACTGACCAGGTAATGTCCCCTCAAATTAGGCTTGTTATGACGCCAGGGAGTCTTCCGTATTCTGGGGAAGACTTTCGTTTGCAGAGGAAGCCAGCTCTGGTAAATGGTTTGACACACACCCTTCCCATTCCAATCGTCAGGCTTTCCTGGATGGTCAGATGTGTGAGGCAATGATGCTTCGACAGAGCTGCAAGGTACGTCTCTCTCTCTCTCTCTCATATGAAGAACTGTATTCTCAGGAAAACCTTAGATAATTATAAAGGTAGGTTTCCACATCTCTCTCTCTCTCTCTCTCTCTCTCTCTCTCTCTCTCTCTGTCATTTAAAGAATTATATTCTTAAGAAGTCCATAGATAAATTATAAAAGGTAGGTTTTCCCCCCTCTCTCTCTCTCTCTCTCTCTCTCTCTCTCTCTCTCTCTCTCTCTCTCTCTCTCTCTCTCTCTCTCTCTCTCATGTAAAGAATTTTATTCTCAAGAAGGCCTTAGGTGAATTATAATGGGGTTTAGAAGGTGTTTCATTTTTAATTTTGTTTCAAGCTCAGAATGAGGAGGTATTGCAAATGTGTGAGGCAATAATGCTTTTGCCAAAGTTGCAAGATAGGCTTTCATCTCTCTCTCTCTCTCTCTCTCTCTCTCTCTCTCTCTCTCTCTCTCTCTCTCTCTCTCTCATATAAAGAATCATATTCGGAGGACAACATTAGATAAATCATAAAGGCATTTAAATGACGTTTCATTCATGGTTTTGTTCCAATACCAGAATAAAGAGATCTTGCCAATGGTGCCATGAAGCTTTGACTTACATTATCACCAACTGACCCTACTCAGGCATTACGTAAACATCCCAGCACCTGTCCAACTATTCCTTGGTTTCAGTGCCCAGAGTTGCCTCCGGGAGATCCGCGTCACCTACTGTGGCAGGTGCAGAAGCAGAAATCAAGTGCTCCTTCTCAAAGTGAGGAGAAAGAAGACGCGGGTACAAATTCTCTACCTGACAGTAGAGAAGACAAAGAAGGAACTTCTTCAGAAAACAAAGAAGAGGAAGATGCAGAGAGGCCAGCCAAAGGCTGGGTAACAGGTCTGTATCGTTAAGTGAAGCAAGAGAGGAGATATTGAGAAAAGTGCCTTATTTAAATGACAGGGAGGAATGTGACCTCAGCGTACCTTGCAAAGTCACCCACGGTCTGCAGTGAATTGAATGTAAACAAATGTCTTTACTGGCGCACAAGAAGGTTTTGCCGATCTGTAAATATTAGGATGAGGCTTAGAAATGTTTTGAAACTCATCTGTTTTTAAGAATGATAAGAACTGATCTCAAGTGAACGGCAGTTGTCATAAATAGTTAAACGACTAAGATTACTGTCGTCTTAAATACTATAGCACAGTGAATGACGAGACATGGCTATTTGTCAGACAAGTCGCAGTATATCAAGAGTTAGATTTTCGGTTTTTCAGAACACTTGACGAAAATAAAAGAAAGAAATACGATTTATCTGACATCAGTTGAAGTAACAGCGGATCTACTAATCACTGGAATTTCGATAAGATAGCATTTGTTAAATAAACATTATACTTCAAGGCCATAAGTGAACACTGCTCCGTTTTCCATGTATACAGTTTTGTAGATATGTTTCTTTTTTTAATTCAAAAGTTAGATAAATTTTTATATATTAAACAATGCTTACTTATTGGTTTCACGGTTGTGTGTGTGTGTGTGCGCGCGCGTTTAGTATGCACCTTTCAATTCATAGCCTATATTTTTTGAGAGTTAAGAATTTTATTTTTTTGTGGTTTTCAGAAAAGACTAGAAACTATTTGAACGTTCAGAGTAAACATGGTTATGAAAATTTAATAATTTTTCGATTTTTCTTATAAATAAAAATCTTACATATCGTCAGTGACCATAACTTCAGGAACTTGATGAAATATATAATACATGAAGTTATTAAAAAAAAGAGTATTGCCACCAATTTATAAAGCTCCCAGGGACTATAGATCCTTATTTTTGTGAAGGCTTGCGGAGAATAAGACTGACGATGCCTGTAAATCTAAAAATCATCTCATTTGTTGCTGTAACGCATTTTAAGAAAGAAGAGGCTAAACTAGAGTGGTTTACGATGAAATAACGACCATTTTCTATATGAAACATTTTTAATGCTTCATAGAAAACAAAACCTTTAGGAGCTGTTTGCGAATTAATGGTACACTCTATCAAACTTCAAAGACGTAACATGATTCAAAGAAATTGAAATAGAAGATGAGATCTGGTATAAATAACGAATGAATGATTTATGAAAATGTTGTACAAGGCCAGATGATTTAAAGCAATAGGATATTACAAACTAAATTAGTAAAATTGAAGAGAAATGTGGATATGAAAGCAGTAAATAGTAGTCGAACAATAATGGGTCTTTGTCTGCAACTTAGGAAAATGTTCAGTTATTTATGAAGTTCGAAAGTTATAAGTTAACACTAAGGAATCAAATGAAGCACTGGCAGATGTGACAATAAAATTATAGCTAGTTATGTCGAGAAAAGAAGGTTCAGTTCTGAAGTAAATATAAGAAAAAAAGCGAAGGACACGAGAAGGGAAATATTCAAAACAGAAGAAAGGTCATATGAGGTCATATGACTCCTGTTACTTATAATGATGAAAGCTTTGATTAACGATGGCAAACTAAACAGCAACAGGAAATTTCTATCAGGTGCGAAAATCTGTTTAGAAGATTTCTTGGTTTAACTGAACACTGCAGGAAAAATAACAGAAGCATGACCTGTTTGATACACGTCTAAAGTTTTAGGTCAAAATTTGGTAGACTGAGAAAAAATTACAGAAAAGATAGGGTAAATATGGAATGTCACTTAAAATGAGAGAAGGGACCAGGGTAATTAAGGAGCCTGGTACTTATACTATGAAAGAGGACCTAGTATTATGAAAGAGCAAGCAGCATTGTATACAGAAACAAAGCAGTAACACCAGGAATAGAAATAAGTTTTTAGAAAGACAACGGACGACTTTAGATACATCACTGCCATTTGAATGAATAAATCAAGTAATATCTATTCGTAGCATGTATGTATTTTAAACAGCTGTAACAACAAATATCCGTCATTATTTCAAAGACATGTAGTTACGAAATACTTTATTTTTTCATATAACTATCTTGCAGTTTGTTATACAGTTCACATACTGCTTCATAACCTTTGACCGTGGATACGCCAAAACCCCACCCCACATACATACTCTCTCTCTCTCTCTCTCTCTCTCTCTCTTTCACGCACACACTCACAATACCCATTGAAATAACATTAAACAATAAACTTTTAGTGAACAAATGGAAGAGGTATTACATTTCCCGGGGACGCAAGAATAAAGGAGAGAGAGAGAGAGAGAGAGAGAGAGAGAGAGAGAGAGAGAGAGAGAGAGAGAGATTCATTTAGATCTACTTTCATTCAGATAAGGACTTAAAACTGGATTCCCATTTTAAGAATTGCTCAGAAATGGACTTGAGTTTTGAAGGGCACTACACTGACACTTTTGTATATCTTGAAGGGTATTGCACCGTGGGCATATTCAGCCTACTAATCAGATACTTCTTGATTGCTTGGGTGAGACAATGTATGAGAGGGTTTTCTTCACAAATACTGACATTGAAGCTGCTACAAAAAAAGGGTAAGACAAACGTCAGTCATATCAAATAAGATCATAATTATGCCTACCGTCAGTTTAAACCTTTGACTACTCTATTTGTATTTGCTAGAATTTCTCTCTCAATGGTATGTCACTGGATCTAGTGTCCTCATCAATGTTGTAGATAATTATTGGTGTTCCTCACACTTTCATAGTTACCTAAGCACTCTATCTAACACATGCACACTCTCCATATAGTATTATTGTCAGTACCCCTCAATATCTTTCTCATATTAAACAAACAATACTTTTGGCATGTATTTTCTCGTAAAATACAGTTTCATATTATGGCCTCTATTTTCCTAGTGGTGCCAACTTTTTTCTCCCAGGTTTTCGACTCAGCGTTAAATTAGGGATAAAGTCTTCTAAGGAAGAGAATAAATGGCTAATTACTATTCATGAAATGATGTTTTCACATATAACATCGCACCACTACCAAAACCTTTCAATATTTGGCATAGATTAACCATAATACCCTAACATGTCTGTTACATATGTTTTGTGACAACAGCCAGCCAAAATGTATTTAGGCCTAAGAGATTTAGATTAGAATGGGGTAGGATTTGACATTATCAACTATGCTGCATAAACATTTTTCGCAAAACATTGCATTTGCTCCATACTTTTGATGTTTATGAGAGTAGCTTATCATTATCGTTCATCCAACTGATGCTATCGCTTTTATTGGCACTTCTGCTACCTGTCACTATTCTTTTGGCTGTCATCTTCATCACTGTCTTTAAAATAGCGGCTCATGTCGGTCATGTTTCTATGAGTGTTTAGTACAGATCATTAACCTACACTTTCTACGCACTTAGCTGCTAAGTACCATTGCTCTCGTATGCAAAGGTTCATCCTCGACTGCTCTATCTCTTGCAACCCTTATCCCATTTCTCCAGTTACTGCTTCCTTCGTCATCCCTCTCTTTATTCTCATTATCCTTCTGCCACCCTCTCACCTGCCACTTTCTTTAATACTGGGACCACAGCCGCGGGGGAAATATCTTATACCTTTGCCTCTAACTTTCTATCACTTACCACACTCTCTCTTTATCAGATTTTTCTTTGGGTACTCTATCAGTGCTCATTCTGATCTCATCATTACGGAAATGGCTCTCGTGCTTTGGTAAAGGCAGAGTCTTCCTTTTTATCCAAATCTCCTTCTCATTTTCTTTGTCAGTGATTTCTGGTGCTGAGTGTTGGGTATTGCAGTTTGGACCTCGTCTGTTCTTTGACATTTCCCCTTGACATTACTCTTCTCTTCCTTCCCAACATGCTTTTGTCAAAGCTCCCACGCCCCCTTCTTTCTCTCTCGCTCTCTCTCTCTCTCTCTCTCTCTCTCTCTGTCACCGACATTGTCTGTCACCTTCATTGTGGTCTGCCTTTTTTGTCCCCTCACCCTTTCCTATTCTCTTTCCCAATACCGTTTTGTCAAAGCCCTCTCTCTCTCTCTCTCTCTCTCTCTCTCTCTCTCTCTACGTCATCGCTATTATCCGTCACCATCGTTGTGGTCTACCTTTCTTATCTTCTCATCCTTTTCTATTCTCTGTCCCTACCACCGTTTTGTCAAAGCCCTCTCTCTCTCTCCCTCCCTCTGTCTCTCTCTCTCTCTCTCTCTCTCTCTCTCTCTCTCTCTCTCTCTCTCTGTGCCATTGTCGTTATCTGCCACCTTCGTTGTGGTTTACCTTTCTTATCTTCTCATCCCTTTCTATTCTCTGTTCCTACCACCGTTTTGTCAAAGCCCTTTCTCTCTCTCTCTCTCTCTCTCTCTCTCTCTCTCTCTCTCTCTCTCTCTCTGTGCCATCGCCGTTATCTGTCACATTCGTTGTGGACTGCCTTTCTTCGTCCTATCCTTCGGCTTCTCCTTACTAAGCCCCCCCTCTCCCCCCCATTCTCTGCTGCGTCCTCGTCGTGACGAACGAAGGTCCTCTCCTTCCTCCTCGTCACCGGGGTCGTCGTCATCATCCCTTTTCCATCTACGCCCTTTTCCATCAGTGTCATAATCCAGCCTTTCACGCCGGGGCCGCTAACATGATTACTCGCCCCACAATAAGCTCCGCTAATACCTTAATTCCTTTGCCGCATCCCTTTTCATCTTTCGTATAACTCCTCTGCAGGGCTCCGGAGAAACTTTGATGTTGGGGACGGAAAGCCGCAGCCGTCCTCCTTCGAAGGAACATCTGCTGGTGCGTCTTTTCCTTCTCCTTCTTCTTCTTCTCCTTCCTCTTCTTCTTCTTCTTCTTCTTCTTCTTCTTCTTCTTCTTCTTCTTCTTCTTCTTCAAAAGCCGCTGCCGTCCTTCGAAGGAACATTTGCTGGTGCGTCTTCTCCTTCTCCTCCCTCCTCCTCCTTCTTCTTCTTCTTCTTCTTCTTCTTCTTCTTCTTCTTCTTCACAAGAGATGGAGGATGAATACGAAAGGATGAGGAAACGAGAGACGTTTGAATAATAAGCGAATGACGAGAACTTGGTATA
>NC_089781.1:97275487-97342987 GCF_040412425.1 Macrobrachium rosenbergii
TGCTGACCTCATCTAAATGTAATTCCTTCAGTTAAGTAATTGTCTACATATTGTGCATAAACCAAATTGTAGTACATCTGATTCTGCAGCTACCTGTTAGCATCATTAAAATTGTTATGTTTCTAAATTTTTTCTTCATAACGTTTATATAAAATGTGATGTGTTGAACTCATCTAAATATAATTAATTCAGTTAAGTAATTATTTGCATATTGAGGATGAACTAATTTGTAGTACATCCTGTTCTGCAGCTACCTGTTAGCATCATTAAAACTGTTGTATTTCTAAATTTTTTTTGTAGCATTTATATAAAATGTGATGTGCTGGCCTCATCTAAATGTAATTCATTCTGCTAAGTAATTATTTGAAGTTTTAATGTGATGTAAAGTAACAAATTGCACATTAATAACTGCAAATTATACCACATGCTACTCCGTAGCAATTGTGTTCCTTGACAGAAACCAGATAAAATGTATACCTTTCAGAGCAGTAATTCAAGTTATTTTCTTAATATATAAAAGTTGCATACTTTGCAATTTTAAGACAAATTCTGCGGTGCAATCTTTTAATGAGTAATTCCCACTTAATATGTTATAATTCCCCTATATAGTTATCTGTAAGCATTTATATTTTGTAATACTACCCGAGTACCATATCAGCCCTGATGAATGACATTTGTCTAGTAAAAAATAGGGTGGAAAACGTATGTATGACATCACAGCCAATGCCATTCATTTGAGAGGGCTTTCCCGCGTCCGGGTTGCCTGGTGTGCTGTACTTTGTATTTTCTGCATAATAAATGGTTTTCCTCTTTTCAGAAAACTAAAACCTTTAACATCTTTTTTGGAAATACAGCAACATTTACGTCACCTGTTCATTGCATTGCATACCTACATTTTCATCCACAGAATGTGACTTCTTAAAAAGTTCGAGCACTTGGTTTTACAGGTGCTGTTTTCTCACTCATTATGAGACACCCCTTTACAATGGGACACCTAGAAGCTGATTTTGTATATCTGCTAACAATATTAAAAAAAAAAGTTAGCTCAATGTTTCTTTAAAACTGCACAATGATTAAAATAATTCAAGTGTACAAATGTTATATCATCCGTTCAACCTCGTAATTATGACTTGATAACGTCTTCAAATTTCATGTTTTATTATTATTATTATTATTATTATTATTATTATTATTATTATTATTATTATTATTATTCTTCTAAAGGATCCACAATAATATAATTGTTAAAGGCTCGTGTAAAATCTATAAAAGCTTTCGAACGATTCACTGGGTTAATTTTTTTGACTGAAGATGAAACCAGAGTGTGGTTCGAAAGCTTTTATAGATTTTACACGAGCCTTTAACGATTATATTATTGTGGACCCTTCAGAACATTTACGAACTCTCGTGATAGAGAGTTTTTCTTCCAACAGTTATTATTATTATTATTATTATTATTATTATTATTATTATTATTATTATTATTATTATTATTATTATTCATGTTGTTTACACTTCCTCCGTGACATTCCTTTCAATATCCTTACGTATTACCATTCTGGCGTAATGATATTGCTTTTCCTCCAAAGGGTTTCTCCAGCAGTACCTCGAGATTAGGACGGAGCAATTAAGCCAATTTACAAGGTCCAAACACCGAAGAACCAAAAAAAAAAAAAAAACAGTTGCTAAATCAAATCCGAAGTCTCTAATGTGATAACGATCACCTTGCGCTCACTTCGTAACACTGCAGGATTGTGAACGGACGGAAATCCCATTCACCCAGACCCCCAAAATAACCCTTAACGCATCTCCTCCAACCTCAACACTGTACTGGCTCCGCGGAGCTCAGAATTGTCCCTGCTCCTGCCATCTCCTCGCGTAAGCAGATGCCGAGTAAGCCCGAGAAATCCGGGCGACTAATTGAGTTCGAGCGAAACATAATTACTGCTGGGATAATTAGGGTTCTGCCTTATCAAACTACTCTAATTTCTTCCTGATCACACAATCTCACTTTGACTCTAGACGGATTAGCGGGTTGTTGGGTGGGGGTTGGGGGGTGGGGAGGTGTATGAGGAGGGGGAGGGGGAGGGCATTTGGGTAATAATACCTGGTCCTCCTCCAGCAGCCTTCCAGCAGCACTGACTTGGTTCGCTGGAACGCTGGAAGTGATCTTAATCTAAGTATCTTGTGACTGCTGTCTTATTGGATCTAGTTTTTTTTTTTTTTCTTCGTGAGTCTGGGGTTTAATGTGTCAATGCAGATACAACAGAATTTTGTGATTTAATAAGTAAGTGTAGTACAACAGAATTTTGTGATTTAATACATAAGTGTAGTACAACAGAATTTTATGATTTAATACTTGAGTGTAGTACAATAGAATTTTGTGTTTTAATACATAAGTGTAGTACAATAGAATTTTGTGTTTTTTAATACATAAGTGTAGTACAATAGAATTTTGTGTTTTCATACGTAAGTGTAGTACAATAGAATTTTGTGTTTTAATACGTAAGTGTAGTACAGTAGAATTTTGTGATTTAATGAATAAATGTGGATACAACAGAATTTTGTGACCTAATATATAAATATGGATACAGTAGAATTTTGTCATTAAATGTATAAATGTATATACAGTAGACATTTGTGATTTAATGTATAAACGCAGATACAGTAGAAATTTGTGCTTTAATGTAGAAATGTAGATACAGTAGAATTCGGTGATTTAATGTATAAATATGGACACAGTAGAATATTGAGATTTAATGTATAAATATATAAACAGTGGAATTTTTTTTATTTAACATATAAATGTTGACTGAATAAGTGTTGTACAGTAGAATTTTGTGAATTAATTTATAAATGCAGATGCAATGGAATGCTTTTGTTATTTCTGTTTTTGTAAAATGATACTAATACTGTTATCATCAGTATCCCCTTTATTGTCGTAAATTCCATTATTTTTGGTTACCACTATTCTTAACGAAACATATTTCAGAATGCAGAGAGATTAATTCAAACTATATCTATTTCACTCTCTTTCCATGGCAAAAAGATGGAAGTCTGTCCTCAGTAATGATTGGCTTCCTGAGGAGCCAATACTGATGGCTGACGCGTTAGCAAGGGACACTAACAAACCTGAGACTTCATTAAGCCCCTTCCAGTAAGGACTGGGGACAATGTACACGTTTATCAAGTCTAGGATTTCGGAAAGATTGAGGTTGACGCAATTCCCCCTGAAATGCAAAAGGGGAAAGGAAGTTGGAGTTATGTCTCGAGTGGGGATGAAGAACAAGATAAGTTGGTTTTGGGAGGCTGTCCGAAGCTCAAAGTTTCGAAGGACAAGAGGGCAAGGATCTGGAAGAAGAAGAATTTAAGGAAAGGCATCTGTCAGACCCAGAAAGTAAAAGCAAGAAATATGAACTAAGCAACGACGCTACAGATAGCAATGGATCTCAGGATAACAAATTCAACGGCAAAAATTCAAAAAACAAAAAATTCTGGGTTAGGAAAGTTCAGTTTTGAAAGACAATAGGGTTAGGATCTGAAAATGGGAGATAAAGGTAGGTTACAAAGAAATAGCTGTCCTCACAGTTTCCTAAGGTCCTGCGAAAGAAGAAGAGTTTAAGGAGAGGCATCTATCAAACCCAGAAAGTAAAAGCAAGAAAGATGAACTAAGCAACGGCGCACTTCTGTTCATTGCTACAGATAGCGACGGATCTCAGGAAAACAAATTCTGTAGCAACGCATTCATTAATGATTTAAAAAAACAATACTAATCAACTGCTGCTGATGATATTCTATTAAGACTTTTATCGACCTACTCTGAAAATCTTAGGTAACTCCCGGTCGGTCTTGTTATGGAGAAGGCCTGGTAGAATGATATACAAATGTTGGAACACTTTTCGACCTCTTTTTTCAGCTTTTATTAATTGCTCCGCGACCCGGGCTTAATTGAATGTATGTTCTTGGCGTCGGCCAACATTCCTGCGTAGTTAGTAATGTAAATATGAACCTATGTATTTTTCTATTAATGAAATATATACAGCGATTTTTTTCCTCTTGCTTAGCCAGCTAATTATGTATGACTCCGAAACCTCTCTCTCTCTCTCTCTCTCTCTCTCTCTCTCTTTCCCGACGAGTGATATTCCTCCTCTGTTTTGAATAAACAAGCTCTTAAATAAATGGATACACACAGAATTCACTCCGCCGCCATCAGAGCATTTTTATTCAAAAACAAAAGCAGGCGATTGCGAAAGGTCAGTTTAAATGACTCCGCGGATGTGTGAGAGAGAAATAAATATAATGGCGGAGTTTTGTTTATTTTGTAAGTTGAAAATTCTCTTTGTAGCGTCTTTCCTTGTTTTTTGGCTGTATTTTCATAGATGCTGCTTTTTAGTTTCCTGTAAAAGAAAACTATTGTGCTGGCTTTGTCTGTCCGTCCGCGCTTTATTCTGTCCGCCCTCAAATCTTAAAAACTACTGAGGTAGAGGGTTGCGAATTGGAATGTTGATCATCCACCATCCAATCATCAAACATGCCAAATTGCAGCCCTCTAGCCTCACTAGTTTTAATTTTATTTAAGGTAAAAGTTAGCCATAATCGTGCGTCTGGCAACGATAGAGGCCAGGCCACCACCTGGCCGTGGTTAAATTTTCATGGGCCGCGGCTCATACAGCATTATACCAAGACCGCCTACAGATAGATTTATTTTCGGTGGCCTTGATTATACGGTGTGGCGACTGTACAGAAAACTCGATTGCGCCGAAGAAACTTCGGCGCATTTTTTACTTGTTTCTACTTGTTATTGCTTTTGTGGCTATTCCTGCTTTTCTGTGTTGTTAGACTTTGTATTTATTTATTTGTTGTTGCCTTATCTTCTTCCAGGCTTAAGTAATGCAGTCGGTGTTGTTTTTCTCAGTATAATAGTGAACAATTTCGTTGTTGTCCTGCTAATGTTGTTTCTTTGCTGCCTACCAAACGAGGACAACCAGGTTCGACTCCTGAGCTAGGACCAGCTGATGGGTACACTGCATTAAATGACAACTGGTGGAAGATTGGCTGATGGGTACACTCCATTAAAAGCCCACTGGGAGAAAGATTGGCTGAGAGATACGAGCCATTAAATGCCCACTGGGCAAAGATTGCCTGATGGGTATGATCCATTAAAAGCCCAATGGCCAAAGATTGGCTGATGGATACGATCCATTAAATGCCCATTGGATGAAGATTGGCTGGTGGATACCAGGATTAATAGAGTACAGGGTTAGTCCGCTTCTGACCAAAATAAGGACAATCTCGCGCATGACGTCGTCTGGCTGCATCTGGCTGAGGTTCAGGTAAAGGAAAGTCATCAGTCAGTATTTGGCCTCACCAGAGTGAAGAACACGGAAACTCTCTTAACCCGGATTATGGCGCTCTTCACCTGGTTCAGTCCCAGGATTAATTTGACCAGGATTAATATACAGCACAAAATTTAAACAGAATTTTCTTATCCTTTTTTATGTTGAATGATGGGTTGCTGATGATAGTTAAGACTGTCATTAAAGTATATATATATATATATATATATATATATATATATATATATATATATATATATATATATATATATATATATATATATATATATACATATATATATATATATATATATATATATATATATATATATATATATATGTCTCTGTGTGTTTATGTATGTATGTATGTGCATACATTAACCAAGGAATGTAAGAATCATAAAAGGCACACCTGGTCTGGACGGTTGGCCTACTGCATTACAAATAGCAATAAAAAGACATGTGGGGATTATATTAATCCTTTAATTCAGGATTATATCAATCCTTTGATTCAGCAGTACCTGGAGATTGACGGGGACCTCTCTCACCTAAGGTTGTGAAAGAGAGAGAGAGAGAGAGAATGCGTGTGGGGAAACAATTACCATAGTGACCCTTCATTTCTTTGCTTTACTGGTTTTCTTCTACGGTGATACCAGTGGCGTCACAAACATGCGCAGAAACACCGACACGGTCTAACCCTGTACTCTATTAATCCTGGTGGATACGATCCATTAAAGGCCACTGGGCGAAGACTTGCCAGTGGATATGATCCATTAAATGCCCACTGGGCGAAGATGGCTGATGGATACGATCCATTCAATGCCCACTGGGCAAGGACTGGCTACTGGATATGATCCATTGCATGCCCACTGGGCAAGGACTGGCTAATGGATACGATCCGTTGAATGCTCACAGTGCGAAAACTGGCTGAGAGTAACCTTGTGTCTACCGTATCTTATCAGATATCCTAAGTATTTCTCCTCGTGATTTCATAATTTCTTAGAAATATTTGTGTATTTTTGTGATATCTCATCGATTTTATTAATTATCCAGTGAAGTCTGAGTTTCATTGGCCCTTCTGTCTCTTATTTCCAAAATCTGCTTGAAAATAGCGACCGAAAAAACGCCACTTTTCCTGAATAAAGACGTCCCGATGAATCTCTTTCAACAACTTCATTAAAAGTCACTTCTTTTTCATGTTTATTTGCCGTCTACGGATTTTATACAGAGGAACTAATGAATCCTGGAACCTAAGATAATTTCAGTAGAATTCCTGCTAGGATTTCCTCCACTAAACATAGCTTAGGATTTCGTTGGTAAATCGCCAGATTCACATTTCCTCTCATCTCTAATCATCCTTCCCCTGCTTCAACTCATTCTTCTTCTTCTTTTCGTTGAGTTTGTGCGTGTCTGTGAGCTTGTCTGTGTGTCTGTGTGTCTGTCTGCCTGCCGACGAAATAGCTATTATAGCATCCATATGAAATGGCGAATGCAATTAAGCGGGGTAGGAAAAATACGGCCTCGGTTGTGAGTCCGCGTGATGGAATGCCTTCAAGAGGAAATCATCTTTCTAAGTAGAATTAGAACAACTTTCAATCTCCCTCTCTCTCTCTCTCTCTCTCTCTCTCTCTCTCGTTGTCTCCATTCAGGTGGAGTGAATCTGGAAACATCAACCAAGATGAGGTGAACAACTGAGGCAGTTTGCCCTGAAGGGGTTTTAAAGTCACGTCTCTTGCCCTGTGTGAGCAGACACATGCCTGATGACACAATATGAAGTGCGCATGCGTTTACTGTTATATCATATAGGAGTTATCTTTGAGAATGGACACTCGATGCCCTTATCTGGGCATTCCCGATGGAAACAAGTCGCAGGGAGGAGGAGGAGAAAAAAGGAGGCGGGGTTTCGTCCAGAGAATGTGGCAAACTTACCCTCTTGAAAAATGCAGGATTGTGGGTCGGGGGTAGATTTGAAGCGGATGGATGCTTCTGACGCCTGGCCTCAGAGGAACAATACCACACTGATCTTACATTGATATCTGTATTGTTACAGTTTGAAAATAGTCCAGATAAATGTTCAGTTTAAATCCTTGACGTATGGCCATTCGTAATCTTTGTAAAGATTCAGAGCTGAATGTGAATGAGCAGTGACTGAAAGATAACTTCATTCATGAAACCTATTAATTCGATCATTGGGAGGTTATGATTTATTAATTTATCAGTAAATAAAGACTGCACGTGCCTGAGTGAGGTTTAACAAGCGTTTACGACTATAAGGACAAAAAAATATAAAAATCCTATCTTGTATTTCCAAAACGCTTGCTAAATTTCTGAATATATGAATATATATACATATATATATATATATATATATATATATATATATATATATATATATATATATATATATATATATATATATATATATATATATATATATATATATATATATATATATATATATATATATATATATATATATATACATATATATCAAGAAGGCTCCATAAGACATTAAACCTCATGGTTCCCAACAAATTACCTGAGACACCCCACGATCTACTAGCTACCTGGTATCCAGTTCACAGTTCAAGCCAGTGTATAAGGCCTTGGTGGGGATTTCAGGTGTTAATTAATTATGAAGGGTCTATTACCGCAGGTGACCCTATATCACCTATATGCCAACGACTCACGGCGTTCAGCCTGCCAAAAGTTATATATCGTTTATTCGTCTGTTTAGAAAATCAGGAATAAATAATTTTTTTTGCTGTATGTTCAAGCAGGAGAATGGAAAGCAAAAAATACTATGAATAATCATACAATAAGGAAAATGGGAGCGAAATTCTTTATGGAACCGCAAGTCTTCCCAAAGGATATGTAGACGTCTCAGAAGTGGGGCATTCTTGTTACAGAGTCAGCGATGCTCTTCAGATCTGAAGAATAGGCTTCTATAATGATCATTATTTCTTTAAATATCTCTAGAATCTTATCGTGGAACAGCAGGGCGCAGCGACGTACAGCCACAGACTTTATTTTTTTTTTTTTTTAACCTTTGTAAAGTTGATTGGATGAAGGAATTCCGGAAACTCGAGAATTCTCGCGACATCATTATTGTGACAATTCACCTCCGTGAGATTCATTCACAGTTAACGATTACAGGAGAGAGAGAGAGAGAGAGAGAGAGAGAGAGAGAGAGAGAGAGAGAGAGAGAAAGTTGTTCTAATTCTACTTGGAAACATGATTTCCTCTTGAGAGAGAGAGAGAGAGAGAGAGAGAGAGAGAGAGAGAGAGAGAGAGAGAGAGAGAGAGAGAGAGAGAGAGAAGGGGGAAATTTAGACAAGATCTCAATCATTTTTGCTGTTTTCGCTGGTGCATTTTTCTTTATCCTTTAACCTCATTATTATGACAGTTCTCTTTCCGTGATATTCATTCACAGTCAACGATTACGGAAGCTAAGAGAGAGAGAGAGAGAGAGAGAGAGAGAGAGAGAGAGAGAGAGAGAGAGAGAGTGAAAGTTGTTCTAATTCTCCTTGAAATATGATTTCCTCTTGAGAGAGAGAGAGAGAGAGAGAGAGAGAGAGAGAGAGAGAGAGATGTTCTAATTCTACTTGAAATATGATTTCCTCTTGGAGAGAGAGAGAGAGAGAGAGAGAGAGAGAGAGAGAGAGAGAGCTGAAGAAAGCGAGCTAGAGAGAAAAAGAGCAAGAAGAGAGAGAGAGAGAGAGAGAGAGAGAGAGAGAGAGAGAGAGAGAGAGAGAGAGAGAGAGAGAGAGAAAGTTGTTCTAATTCACTTGGAAATACGATTTCCTCAGAGAGAGAGAGAGAGAGAGAGAGAGAGAGAGAGAGAGAGAGAGAGAGAGAGAGCGAAGAGGGGCAGCAACGCTCTGTTGACTCTACAGATTTAGAAACGCCCATCATCTATTCTCAGTCCGCAAGATGTAACATCTCCTGCCGCAAAACCTCGCCCCTAGACCATCACCCCAAAGCAGCGAACAATCTGTTGCTGAAATCCCTCCTGACAGGCGGATAAAAATAAACATTTCCGCCGCTGCCTGGCCCGTTGCAAAAACTTAATTCGCCCGCGAGAGAGAGAGAGAGAGAGAGAGAGAGAGAGAGAGAGAGAGAGAGAGAGAGAGCGCCCCCGAGCAAAATTCTTAATTGAATCTCAAAGGTAAAAGCATGGATATTCAATCAAAACGAAACACAGAAGAGAAATGAAAGTTGGGTATCGATGAAAACGAATTGGAAGAATCTGTTTTGGAGGGAAGGAGGTAGGTGGAGGGGAGAAGGGAGAGGGGAGAGGGGGTTGGAGAATAAAATGAAAAGGTAGGGGTGGAAAATATGGGAAAGAAAAATGGAAGGGAATTAAACGCCGATTCTCCAACGCAACAAGAATGGTTTCCCATATTTTTACCAGTTGATGGAATTACAGAACTTGATAACGTTGGGCGGAGTTGCAGCCGACAACACGGTTTGATATTGCTTAGGGAAAGTCTTGGCGAGAAGAGCCAGACAAATCTTCATGTTTAGTTTGAATCTGAAGTGATACGTTTAGGCAATTCTTAAAAATTAAATTGGGTATTACAAAAAACAAATAACTAATAATTCTATTTGGTTTTTCTGCTTGGTACTGGAATGCCTTCTTTTCAGTACACAAAATAGTTAGAGTTCTTAGGTTTATATATATTATCAAATTATATTTAAAGGACACTAATCTATCAATTCACCTACCAAATAATTCTGAGCTTTTCTTGTCAGCTGAATCTTAGGGTTTAGGGTATAAGTTGCTTCATCATTTTAATTCAGCATGAATGTCAAAATTGGAGGCAATATAGGTATACTTTTTTTAATGAGTTTTGGAGGGCAATTCCTAAAGTAAACGCTTCGTAAAATTTAGCCGCTATATTGCTATATTGCAGAATATAGTGCATAATATTTCCCTTCTCATTTTGACTCACAAATCAAAACTGGAAAGGAGAGATCTGTAAACCTGACCGGCCCAAATGTCACTTTTGACACTTAACCTAACCTGACGCCCCCTCCCCTTATATCCACCTATCCCTTAGCACACTGCTACCTTCCTATATATCCTTCTCCCGCTCCTTCACTATCTCCTATTCCTTTCCCTCCCTTCTCTCGTCTCTCCCTCCCATTCCTCAGATTCTTGGAAACCTGACGTGCCAAAAACTCATTCTTAACACTTGACATAGCCTAACGCGACTTAAAACCTGGCTCCACCACCTACCAACAAATGAACGTTAGTTATACCTCTTCTAAAATAAATATAAGACATCCAGATGTTCCATACGTAGACAATAAAAAAAATGACAAACATGTATCATATTTATCACAAATATTTTCTCAAAGATATTTACGGGGATTCATTAACCTACTTACAATAGTCGCTTCATTGACTCGCATCACGTTCACAAGGCGCCGATAGATGGCTCTAGCCGTGCCATTCTCGAAAACTAAATGTGGGAAAATTCAGGTTTCAAGAAACGCCTATACAAGCACTTGGAATGGTCGTAATAGTTGTTTTGTCTGTGGTTATTTGCTCTCTTCCCTACCTGGCCTTTCGAATAAATTGAAAGGAACGCATTAAAGATATATAGAGTTTCTTTTATTCATCGAAATTTTCTATTAAAGGGTAAGGCATGATGACTGGAAATTGGAGGATTTTGGTGAAATCCATTCTGATCTTTTTCTTGTAGTGTGAGTAACAGTGTAGGGATTTACCTCTTTTTTTTACCTTATGTAATTTTTTTTATAACAAAAAAAAAAAATTAATAAAAGGAGTTGACAAACCCAACAGCTTTCTATAACTGTAATGCATATGCAACAATGTCTATACGTTTTGTGCAAACCACACAAGAAAAGTCAACAGAGTATTTTCAAAGTCAATTAAACAAGTAAAATATGCACCGAAGTTTCTTCGGCGCAATCGAGTTTTCTGTACAGCCGCTACAGTATATAATCAAGGCTACCGAAAACAGATCAATCTTTAGGTGGTCTCAGTGTAATGCTGTATGAGCCGCGGCCCATGAAACCTTAACTTTTTCGGTGGTGGGCCTGTCCTATACCGTTGCCAGATGCACGATATTGGCTAACTTTAACCTTAAATAAAATAAGAACTACTGAAGCTAGAGGGCTGTAGTTTGGTATTTGATGATTGGAGGGTGGATGATCACCATATCATTTTGCAGCCCTCTAGCCTCAGTAGTTTTTAAGATCTGAGAGCGGACAGAAAAAGTGTGGACGGACAGACAAAGCCATCTCAATAGTTTTCTTTTCAGAAAACTAAAAAGGTTCTTTAGATTTCGAAGACTGATACTAAATATATTATTGTAAACTTTATGAGGAAAAGCTTGCCTCATTAAAGCATAAAGCTCTCCCGTGACGATTCAGTCTTGGCAATTCGAGAAATTTAACTTACCTTAGAAAACCTTGAAATATTAACAGCTAGGCGAGATTAAAATTCACATTTATATATCTATATTGTATGGTGATGCAAAAACACTTGGTGCATATAAGGATTTCCTGTAATGCTGACTTAATTTCGAACGAAGCTTGTAAATACTGATACGTTCCTAACATACTCTTAATTTGGAATTAAATATACTCTTGTATGTATCTTGTAATATTGTTTACGACTGAAAAATAAATAGGTAAGAATCCTTGTCTAATTCCCAACTATGACTGGATGTTATACCGACAAAAAGACCAAAATGTGTGGTTGCCATTTCCCTGATAAATACAGTATTTGAGTTGGTTCTAAATGTATTCTTCACTATCCCGTCATATCGCATAAATTAACTACTTATTTCATGAATAAAATTATTATCCATATTATATATATATATATATATATATATATATATATATATATATATATATATATATATATATATATATATATATATATATATTATATATATAGTAGACACACTGACAATAATTATATGAAGACTTCTGCAAACTTTTTTTTTTTTTTACAAACGTTCATTGAGATGATTTATTCAAGACAAAATTTATGACAATCTTGCGGCACCCCCAGGCACTGTCTGTGGCACCCTAGGGTGCCACGGCACCCAGTTTGAGAATCACTGGTTTATCGTATATTTAAGGGCCTTTTCAAGACTACGAACGTTTATGAAGTTCCTGTTGTATATGGAATATACTAATCATGTTTTATGGGTAGGAGCAACGATTTCTGGGCATACGACCATCAAATAAGTTTCAAGGAAGGTATATTTATACCCAGATTGATGGAATGAATGCAAATGAATTTGAATAGAACAGCGTCACGATGCATTCAGAGTAACACGGAAGAGTCGACCTGAAGCATTTTTTTAACTTTCATTGAGAAAATTTACATAGTTTTGCACACAGTTATTTTTTATGCAAATATATTTTTTATATTATATACATATACTTTTTTTGTTAGTTGTTAGATGATTATATTAATTTAATGTTATTATCATCAAGACGAAAAATCCATCTTTGTTATGGTCAAAGTTATTAATATAAATATTATACTGTAGTTTCGTGGCGGTATTATCACCAGCAATATCATCACATTTACAAGCTAAGAAAAACAAGAATGAAAAATTAGCCTTCGCTGAACCTCATATCCGCAGAGCCTTTGTGGTAATCAAAACTGCGGACCAACAAATTAATAATAAACGTTTTAGAACATTTGCTGGGAAACGTTCACGACATCCCATGAAGGAAAAAAATTAACTTGAATAAAAACTGGGCCTTTCCAAAGACAACCAAAGCAAAAGTTTTTTTTTATTTTATTTTATTTTTTTTTGTTCGGGGCAAATGCTGCGGCACTAAAAAGGCCCAATGCAATTAGTATATAATCAAATGGGACGCTTCCTCCATTATTAGATAATTCAACATTAAAGAGTTGCTTTTTTTTTTTTTAATCTTTTTTTTTGGACGTCTAATTCAGAACGCACAATGTTTGCCCCGGGATTGGAAGGTAGGAGGTAGGAGGTAGGAGGTAAGAGGTAGTGGGGAGGGGGTAGAGGAGGAGGTAGAGGAGCCATCTTGACGAGGCCAAGTTGAAAATAAGTTGAAATTTAATTTCTCATCCCCTTTTCCGGCCTTGCCTGCCTGTTTTATGACGTGGGGGATTGCGCTCGCAAGATTAAAAGACTAATAACGCAAATGAGGCTGTAATTAAAATTCCTTTCCTCGGCGAGGCCCCGGGACCAATTTGAGAGGGAATGAAGGATTCAAATTCAATTACAGCTTAGGAACCTGCAAAGCAGTTGTCGTGGGGGGAGGGGGCGGGCGGTGGTTGCGTTCTGTTGGTACCAGGTGGGAGGACGGGAGGGCGGTTGTGTTCTATTGGTATTCGTAGATTGTTTACATAGGCGATTATTTGATGCTTCGTGACTTCAAAGGAACTGACTGGCGTCCAGCTTCGGTGCATATGTATGTAATTAATTATTGCCTACTGTAGTTAACCGCATACCTTCTCGAACAATATGATTATTGATGAGCTAATATTCTTGTCTATTGGGTGTTTGGTAACGTGATTCGTTTATGTGTGTTTGTACGTGCGTGGAGAGAGATAGACGGAAGAGAAAGATTAGTAATGCAGATTTCGTTTGCTAGTTTCATATTGTATAGATCCATACACCTTTGCTTTCAATAATACTTAAGAAATACTTATTCCAGTCTCTCTCTCTCTCTCTCTCTCTATGGATCGTATATTTTCTTAAAATATAAATTTGTAGAATATTTTTTTACATATTTTGAAGAAAAAGCAAAACCTTTATATATATATATATATATATATATATATATATATATATATATATATATATATATATGTATGTATAATTTTAGAGAGTAAAAAATCCAAAATCACTGCAACAGAAATATATACACCGAATCATTTACAAAATTATAATACAAAATAATGGCGAGGAAATTCCTTCCAAATCTTTATGCAAATGGAATGGATTTAATATTTCAGAATTAGTTCCTTTTCCTATATTATAAAAAAATTTAAAAATATGAAATATAAAATACAACAAAAATAAACCCTGAAAGGGTCTTCAGAACAAAGCGGTGTTCCAAAACAGAACAGCGGAACCTTACAAGGTCGATGCAAAACCCACGATTTATCTTTTTTGATTCCTGGATCCTGTTTGGGGATGGTTCGAGACCCAGCCCTTCCTTCCCCATCAAGAGAGAGAGAGAGAGAGAGAGAGAGAGAGAGAGCTGACATCAGGAGGAAACAAAAGAGCATCGGAGGAAAGGGGGTTTCAGAGTCTATAGCCTATTCACGATTCGAATTAGGCTTTTGGGAAGAGTTGGGAAGAGGCGGAAAAATATTTTTTCTTCTGGGGGAGATTTGTAGTGAAGTATATCTCAGCTGAATCTAATATTTGATATATTTTGAGGGGTAGGAAAGTAGGTTCTGTAACAAATGTGAAAAAAATAAATAAATAGGGAAAAAGTCTGCAAATTCTATAAAATTCTATAAAGAGCTAAATATGGAAGCTTGGAAGAACAAAATAACATTGCAAACATGGTCATGTAAAAAAAAACCCTAGATAATAAATAACTTATTTCAGAAAAGAAATTAAATCAAAACGTTTCTTCATCAATCTGAGGGAACGCTTAAGTTACAAAGATGTTAATTAAAGTACCTGAGGTAAAGCTCAATTTTCCAAGACGTTGCTTACATTTCCTGAAGGAAATCTTAATTTTCCAAAAATTAACTAAACATCCGGAAGGTAAACTTAGTTTTCCAAACCATTACTTCCGAGGGAAAGCTTAATTTTCCGGAAACATTACTGTGACATTCTGAAATCCTGAGGGAAATCTTGATTTTCCAAAACATTACTTAAACACCCTGAGGAAAAGCTTAATTTTCCGAGACGTTAACTACGTATCCTGAGGGAAAGCTTAATTTTCCGAAACGTTAACTATGTATCGTGAGGGAAAGCTTAATTTTCCAAACGTTACCTAAATATCCTGAGGGAAAGCTTAATTTTCCAAACATTACTTAAATATCCTGAGAGAAAGCTTAATTTTCCAAACATTACTTAAATATCCATCCTGAGGGAAAGCTTAATTTCCAAACATTATCCACATCTCCTGAGGGAAGGCTTAATTTTCCAAAATAATAACCAAAATATCTTAATGAAAATACTAAATTTCCAAACATTACCTAAATATCCTGAGGGAAAGCTTATTTTTCCAAAACAATTATCAAAATATCTTGGGGAAAAGACTAATTTTTCAAACATTACCTAGACATCCTGGGGCAAAGCATAATTTTCCGAAAAACATTACCTAAACATCCTGAAGAAAAGCCTCATTTTCTAAAATGTTACCGAAATATTCTGATGGAAAGCTTAATTTTTTCCAAAAAACATTGCCTAAACATCCTGAGAGAAAGCTTAATTCTCCAAAAACACTACACCAAAATCGTGAGGGGAAAGCTTAATTTTATAAAACAAAATGGCCACCCCCAAAAAAATCCTGACGGAAAGCTTAATTTTCCAAAAAATGACTTAAACAATTTAAGGGAAAGCTGAATTTTCCTGAATGTTACCTAAACATCCTGAGAGAGAGCTTTATTTTCCAGTGCGTACTTAAAACTCACAAAGAAAAGCTTAATTTTCCAAAGATTTTACCTAAAGTCTTGAGGGAAAGCTTAATTTTCCAATATGTTACTTAAAAATCATAGGGGAAAGCTTAATTTTCCAAAGATTTTATCTAAAGTTCTTGAGGGAAAGCTTAATTTTCCAAAGATTTTACCTAAAGTTCTTGAGGGAAAGCTTAATTTTCCAAAGATTTTACCTAAAGTTCTTGAGGGAAAGCTTAATTTTCCAAAGATTTTAACTAAAGTTCTTGAGGGAAAGCTTAATTTTCCAAAGATTTTACCTAAAGTTCTTGAGGGAAAGCTTAATTTCCCAAAACATTGCTTAATCAACCTGGAGGAAAGCTTAATTTTCATAAACATTACTTAAACATCCTGAGAGAAAGGATGATTATCCTGAACGTTACTCAAACATCCTGAGGGAAAGGATGATTATCCTGAACATTACTTAAGCATCCTGAGGAAAAGGATGATTATCAATGAACATTGCTCAAACATCATGAGAGAAAGGATGATTATCCTTAACATTACTCGGACATCCCTGAGAGAAAGGATGATTATCCCGAACATCCTGAGGGAAAGGTTGATTATCCTGAATATTACTCAAACATCCTGAGGGAAAGGATGATTATCCTGAACATTAGTCAATCATCCTGAGGGAAAGGATGATTATCCTGAATATTAGTCAAAACTCTGGTAAAATTCCTGAGAGGAATTTTACCAGAGGACACAAAGTGACTAAAAAAAAAAAAAAAAAAAAAAAAAATCGTGGCCCTTACAATGAAGCAATGATGAAAATCCTTCAGAAAGATATTAGTGCAATGGACAAGCTCCCCTCGCTCGTCTGAACCGGAACACGACAGACAATCGGATCCCGCATAAATAGATAAAATAAAAATAATAAAAAGAGAACTGAAATGTATGTATAATTCCAGGAACAGCCCATCATCCCTCTGAAACTAAAACGAGCAGCGGGGTCTAAAGAAAAGGGGAAAATGTCCCGGACAGGTGATGGTGGCAGGCCAATTTCACGTTGCTTACCGCGAGCGTCTTCTTCGAATTCTCTCTCGGCTGCAGATGGCATCTTGGCCCTCAAGATGTATCGTCGACAGATTCTCTCCTTCTGTCTGTCGAATCCTACAGATTTCTTGTTTCGGTCTGTTAAACGATTCGTACCTCCCTCTCTCTACGTTTTCATATTTCTGTCTGTTAGATTCTTCGACCATCTCTCTTTCTCTCTCTCAATGATTTCATATTTCGGTCTTTTAGACACTTCGAACCTCTCTCTCTCTCTCTATACATTTTCATATTTAGGTTTGTTAGACTTTCCGACTATACCCGCCCCCTCCCCTCTCTCTATCTCTCTCCGATTTCAAATTTCGGCCTGTTAGACTCTTCGACCATACCTCTCTCTCTCTCTCTCTCTCTCTCACTGATTTCATATTTCTGTATGCTAGACTCTCGAACCTCTCTCTCTCTACTTTTTCGTATTTTGGTCTGCTGGACTCTCTCTCTCTCTCTCTCTCACGATTTCCTATTTCTGTCTGCAAGACTTTCTCTCTCTCCAAGATATAATTCGGTCTGCTAGACTCTCTCTCTCTCTCTCTCTCTCTCTCCACGATATCATATTTATGTCTGCTAGACCCTCCGACCTTCTCCGAAGAGTCTATCGAGGCTTCGAGACTTTCCCTATTCTCTATAATCCATAAGGGACGCCTTGAACAAACCCCCGGGAGATGAATGCAATCGCCGAACCGTGCATTCGCCTCTTGAATAAAAGGCTATCGATCTTCATTAACCCCCTTTCTCGTTATCTCGACACCTAGCGTTACGCACCAGCGACACGGTGTCAGGTTCCTCTTTGACAGCTCGCATATCCGGACTGACCTGTTCTGCCCTAAAATGGAAGACTGCAGGATCTGCAAAAATACAAAACTGAGAAAAATGGTGGATACTCCCCTTGCCTTACTACTGATTTTGCACATACTGCAAATGGGACCCCCTTAATAAAGCATTGAAGAATCATTCTGGAACTGCAGTCACTTGTGTATTAGTGTTTCAAGAGACCACAGTAGGTGGCATATCTCAGTTTCGAAAACTTTGCAGATACTGCAAATGGGACCCCCTAAATACTCGTGGAAAGCATTGAAGAATCATTCTGAAACTGCAGTAACTTGTGTATTAGTGTTTCACGAGCCCAGTAGGTGGCATATCTCCATTTAGAAAATTTTGCAGACACTGCAGTTTTCCATTTTAGGGCGGTGTTGACGTGAACAGGAATCATTGGTTATGGAAGATATTGATTTTTTTTTTTTTATATTTCTGTCTTTATGGTTTCTTCCATAACACCTATAGTTCCAGTCATTCTTTTAGATGAGGAAGTTTTAAAACTTCCTTTAGAAGGGTGTAGTTTTGTAGATTATTTGTGAAAGGTTGCATATTTTTATATTTTCATTTCTATGTTTTCATTCATACAACCTTTAGTTTTAGATATTTTTTAGATAAGGAATTCTTAAAAGTTCTTTTAGGAGGGTTATAGTTTTATAGTTTTTATAGAAGTGTTATAGTTTTATAGTTTTTATAGAAAGGTTATAGTTTTTATAGAGGGGTTAAAGTTTTATGAAAGGTTATAATTATTACAAAACTAGTTCTTTTTTTTTGTTAATTAAATTGATTCATACTAGCATCACTTAGTCTGTGAATTACCTTTCCCCTAATCCCCCAGTTACTGTTTAAATTCACACTATTATTATTATTATTATTATTATTACTATTATTATTATTATTATTATTATTATTATTATTATTATTATTATTATTATTATATGTAAAAGATGAACCCTGTTCACATGGAACAAGCCAACAGGGGCCACTGTCTTGAAATTCAAGCTTCCAAAGAGTATTATTATTATTATTATTATTATTATTATTATTATTATTATTATTATTATTATTATTATTATTATTATTATTATATGAACCCTATTCAAATGGAAAAAGCCAACAGGGGTCATTGACTTGAAATTCAAGCTTCCAAAGAATATGGCGTTCATTAGGAAGTAAGAGAAGGTAAAGGGAAATACAGAAAGCATCGAGCACTTTCATTCTTTAATCATTTAAATTAATATTCCCTATTCCATCTTTCTATGTCTCTACTTCCAACGATGAAAGTCAATAAAAGTTACAACAGATCACTCAATTAGAACGAGCGTTTATTTTCAAGAAAAAAACAAATGGAACATCAAGAGAGTGGCATTAAGGCACCCCTACTTTTGTCCCCTTATTTCAACCGTCCGTGACTATATTCTATTGAGTTACGACCTATATTTATCCCATCTATTAAATGAAAGAACATATTACACATATTGAAAGTCAAAAAGACTCTTGTTCATGGAGATTTCGACCTTACTTGTTGACGCCATAAGGGCTCCTCTGGGGAGATGGCGCGCCACCTGTCAAGACGATCAAAGTCCTTCAGACCTCAGGGAAAGTGCCGGAGAGAGAGAGAGAGAGAGAGAGAGAGAGAGAGAGAGAGAGAGAGAGAGAGAGAGAGAAGAGGGGAAAAAGTTGGACAGAGAAGAGGCAGATGAGAGACAGATTGAGAGGCAGATGGAGGGAAGAGAGGTGACCAGGCCGATAGTTAGGACAGGGTTACAAAGCGAACAAGACATTGACAGACAAAAGAAGAGGCGGAAGGTGCGGGAAATGAATATTTAAAAAAGGAATGACGACAGGAAAGAGACGAGGGAGGGTGAGCGATATTGAGCAACTGGATTTGCTTGAAATTTTTTGACCGAAATATTATACAGATATTATTTAAATGTCTGACTTAGAGTCGTGGCAAGTTAAGTGAAATGATAATAGTAAGGAAGTTGCTGAAATATCGAGTAAAAGTGAATAGAATGAGACATTTGTAGAAGTTCAGATAAAATGATATTGTGAATTGCTATGATAATTTGGCTAATTCTGTAGACATTAACGTATGTAATGAACTGGCTGCTAAATGACCGAAGTCCCTATTACAAAGGATTTATCAGCGAGATCATTTTTCCTAATAATACAAATCATTCCTGTTACAGAACAGCTGAAGGAATATCTATATGGATCCATTCTATTATTCCAGCAGTAATGCGAACTCTCCTTGACACTTCAAAGGCAAGTGAAGTCCAGAAAGTGACTTCATCCCTAACCCCTCTCTCACCTCTCTCTCTCTCTCTCTCTCTCTCTCTCTCTCTCTCTCTCTCTCTCTCTCTCTCTCTCTCTCTCTCTCTCTCATCTTGTTGGCCGTAGATATCACAGAAGTGAGATTTTAATTTTTTCGTCAAGATTTAAATTTTTTTCCTGAGGTTCCCCAGTTTTAAAGTAATGCTAAAATGAGTGTCGAAAAATCGAAGAATGGCAATTAATGAAAATAAAACTTAATAAATTAATCAGGTGAAATATATTTTCGGTTAAAACTAAACTATTATAAATAAACATTTTATACATTTTGCTTTAATATTAGGATTTGGATTCTATAAACGCTAGAAAAATTCGTGATTTATGGGGGAATCAAAATTTTATATGTAAGATAATATTCTCAGTCGTTACATATCTAACTGTAGTTATAAAAATATTCGCAGAATATTTTTATAACTATAAGTAAGTTGAGGGTGAAATTCCATTTATTATTCTTTAAGTAGTTTTTCTACCCCGAACTCGAAACTGAGATAAACATTTTCTTAAAAATTAAATATTTCAGTTTCTTAAAAGTTGTCTATTTTAATTTCTTAAAAATTATATATTTCAGTGCCTTAAAAATTAAATATTTCAGTTTCTTAAAAATTATATATTTCAGTTTCTTAAAAATTATATATTTCACTTTCTTAAAAATCATACATTTCAGTTTCTTAAAAATTATATATTTCAGTTTCTTAAAAATTATATATTTCAGTTTCTTAAAAATTATATATTTCAGTTTCTTAAAAATTATATATTTCAGTTTCTTTAAAATTATATATTTCAGTTTCTTAAAAAATATATATATTTCAGTTTCTTAAAAATCAAATAATTCAGTTTCTTAAAAATTATGTATTTTTTCTCAAAAATGACATCTTCAGTTTCTTAGAAATTATATATTTCAGTTTCTTAAAAATTATATATTTCAGTTACTTAAAAATGATATATTTCAGTTTATTAAAAATTATACATTTCATAAACTGAAGGGATGAGTTTTTTTTAAACGAAAATAGAAGGAAGACATTCAAGAAAAAAAAAATTAAATCATGCATAGAAAAGATTGCGATTCGCATACAGAATACGCAGTTACCTGGGACAGGGAGAGAGACACTGGAAAAGAATTGACGAAAGGCTGGAAGGGAAAGACAAAAAAAAAAAGAAAAACAAAACAAAAGCAAACACGAACCGACGAAAATACAGAAAAATAGAGAAAAAGACAGACTTAGAAAGCAGCGATATTTTGAAAACAAAGGAAACAATATGATGGTATAAAAAACGCGTAGAGATAGACGGATCATCTTAATGGCTCAGAATAATGTAAATGCAATGAATGGTCTGACACAAAGGCTTCGAGATAAAAATGGACGGAATTTTAAAGGGAGGAGAAAATGTTTTGACGTTGAGAATTGGTAAGAATAAATTGTCCTGGAAAAGATTTGTAGGGTGGACATCCGGGTTTCCTAAATCTTCGGAGAGAAAGAAATACGAAAAGATGGGAGATGGAAAATAAATAAATGTTTAAAGGAAGAATTGATGTAAGACCAAGTGATCAACGTTAGAGATATCATCATAATTAAGACTATCTTGAGATAAATGCGTCTTAATCACACATTTATTTTTGTAAACAGGCTTCCAATATTACTTGACAAATCTTCACAGAAAATAGTTAAAATGTAAATATGAAACTAAGTTGCCAGTTTCAACAAAAGAAGATATATTAAGCAGTATGAACTAGTAGAAATGAAATGTTAAAAGACAAGAATTGACCTAAAGCATTTTGTTATCAAAGATTTTGATAGTTACATATATTCAAGAACACCCCAATTTACGTGCTGTTTTGATTTTACTTATACATACACACACACACACACACACACACACACACACACACACACACATATATATATATATATATATATATATATATATATATATATATATATATATATATATATATATATATATATATACATATATATATATATATATATATATATATATATATATATATATATATATATATATATATATATATATATATATATATATATATAGACATCACGTTCCATAATTTCGTGATTCAGTTATGCACACACACATATATACACACACACACACACACACACACACACATATATATATATATATATATATATATATATATATATATATATATATATATATATATATATATATATTAATTTTTAATTAGATGATTAGCCAGGTGACTCCAGTGAGGGACCAGGTACGTGCTCTCTCTCTCTCTCTCTCTCTCTCTCTCTCTCTCTCTCTCTCTCTCTCTCTCTCTCTCTCAGTGTGCAAACACCACCTTCTAGGGATGGGGTTGCAAGCCCCATGCCTTTTTTGTTGACCCCAGCTGACGCTGGTACTCATTCTTAGCTGGGTCGACTGGCGGATGATAGGCGGAAATCAAAACTAAGGACCTTGTAAATGCGAGCCTAGCACCTTACCAATTACCAACAGCACACTATCTATCTATCTAGCTATCTAACTATCTATCTGTCCGTTTTCTATACAGCAAACAAATAGGAAGAATATTCGAAAATTATACTTCACCGAGGACGAGTAAAGGCAAGGAGACAAAGGTAAGGTATGGAAAGACACGCCATAGAGAGAGAGAGAGAGAGAGAGAGAGAGAGAGAGAGAGAGAGAGAGAGAGAGAGAGAGAGAGAGAGACGTCAAACCTGTTATTGGGGACCTGCCTTAATTAATGAAAATCAATCGGGAGGTGGCACCAAAAAGGTACATAATAATTAAATGTTGAAACCCCGTCTAGCAGCCATCTTCCCCCGCGCCCCCGCCTCTTCCTCTCTGCTTCGGGTGTCAAGCCCTTCTTCCTACCCCTCCTCCTTCTGTTCCTCCTACTCTTTCTGTACCTCCTCCTCTTATTCCGTCTGCTATTGGACTGTCTTCTCCTCACCACCTCCTCTCGATACAGACGGAGAGAGCAGCCGTGATCCGACACAAGTGATTTAATTAGATTCTGAGAGAAATCTTTAAGAGATTACTTCTTCGGGAATCCATTGAAAAGGGGAAAGGGTGAAGATACCCACCCCCAGTCCCCCCCTCCTTTTTTGGAGGCCCTGTTTTTTGGAGAAAAGGGCGTGCGTGAGTATATAAGGTAGGGGAAATGCACAGCATTTCCTTTCCTCCCTTATTGGGAATTTCCGAGGGAGGGTCGACTTCTTCAGGAGTTTTTCAAGAAGTGGAGTGATTGTGTTATCGTCCTACCTTGGAGGGAGGTAGGGAGGGAGGGAGGGAGGGAGAGAGGGAGAAGGGAGTAGGGAGAGAGGAAGGTATGTTTATCGTCTTGGGAATCAAAGATTGAAAGTACGTGGCAAAGGAGATAGCGAATGGGACATTGCTCGTTCGTTTTCAGATTGAATGAGTTGTGAACCAGAGTGCATTTGCAGCTTCAAGACTTACTGCAAGGATTCCATCCTGATATTCAGACAATAACATCAACTCAGGACAAATAAAAGTGACGATCTGGACAGCAAGACAGACTGGAGAACCTAGCAAGAACTGTATCGATAAACACAGACAGCATAGGCCTACATTTCAGAACTCTATATCTAAGAGCATATATGTACATCGAGAACCTAGCAAGAACTGTATCGATAAACACAGATAACACAGGCTACAATTCCAACGTATTATAGGCCTAAGAATATATATGCACATCGTGAATCTAGCAAGAACTGTACCGATAAACACAGACAACATAGGCCTACATTTCAGAACACTATATCTAAGAGCATATATGTACATCGAGAACCTAGTAAGAACTGTATCGACAAACATGGATAACGTAGGCTACAATTCCACATACTATAGGCCTAAGAATGTATATATGCATCAAGAATCTAGCAACATACTATAGGCCGAAGAGTTCATGTGTACATCGAGAACCAAGCGAGATCTGTATCGATAAACGAAGACACCTAGGCCTACAATTCCAAATACTATAGGCCTAAGAGCATATGAGTGCATCGACAACCTAGCAAGAACTATATCGATAACCACAGACAACATAGGCCTACAGTTCTACAACACTATAGGCCTAAAAGCGTATATACACATCGGCTCTTCCAGGTGAGCGCTAGCCAGACTATCATTCGAAGCAAACAGTGGTAGTTTACCTTTAGTACGCTCTGGGAAAAACAAAAAAGCCTTTAGGACTATCGATCAGAGCGTGCTATGTACAGCTCAAAGGGAAAATCACAGTTCATCAAAGCAAGACAATGTCCTTTGTCAAAGCAAGGACAGACCTTTATAGGAAATATATATAACCTTTGATTGTCGATCGTTACTTGGGTTATAATAAGTCATGCGCTTTGTTACCGAGATTTACTTGCTCTAGAGGAAATGAGGAACTGTACCATTTTTTTAAAAATCAGGTGGAATTAGAGGCACATACATATTAGCATTGTAGTCATAACTAAATTTGATATGTGTAGCTCATAACTAGAACTGAGATGTGTAACTTTGTGTTCTATAGTAAGAACTAGATGTGTAGAAAATTTGCTCCACAGTCAGAACTAGACATGAGATCTGCATAAAAGTATCTTTCTTTGTAATCAGAACAAATCTGAGATATGAAACTCTTTGCTCTGTAATCAGAATTAGATCTGAGATGTGTAACTATTTGTAGTCAGAACTAAATTGGAGATGTGTTGCAGTTTGGTATGTTTGATGACTGGAGGATGGATGATCAACGTACCAATTTGCAGCCCTCTAGCCTCGGTAGTTTGTAAGGTCTGAGGGCGGACAGAAAAATTTCTGACGGACAGACAAAGCCGGCACAACAGTTTTCTTTTTCAGAAAACTAAAAGAATCAGAAATAAAAGAAAAAAAGAATAACGAAGACTGATTTCCGTCAGTAAATATAAAAATGTTACAGTAAATATAAAAATATTACAGTAAATATAAATGTTACATGCCGTATTTTGGAACAAGAAAGTTCATGAAAATGTTCAAAAATCTCTGGTGAGCATCTGGTGAAATACCCGAGTCTCTAATTTTCAGGCGTTATCAGAACTGGCCCCTATCTCCCGAATCAAATACGCGGTTACAAGTGCTGTAATTACTGCATGGCGCGTTATTCATTCCTCGGTGCGTTATTCATTTCCTGATAAGTTATTCATTCCTTATCATTCCCGCTTTCTCTCTCTCTCTCTCTCTCTTCTCTCTCTCTCTCTCCCTACGTGGAAATTCATCTGTACTATCGCACTGCTCCTTCCAAATGGTTTTGGAACCGAATGTGCGTGTGTACGTACGTGTGTGTGTGAGAGCGTAGAGAGAGAGAGAGAGAGAGAGAGAGAGAGAGAGAGAGAGAGAGAGAGAGAGAGAGAGAACTTAAAATTCCTTAATTTCAGGATTATGGAATATTATAAATGCTTGAAGTTTTGTGTATGTGTGTGCATATACGTGTGTGTCTGTGTGTGTGTGTGTGTGTGTGTGAGAGAGAGAGAGAGAGAGAGAGAGAGAGAGAGAGAGAGAGAGAGAGAGAGAGAGAGCTTGAAATTCCTTAATTTCGGGATAATGGAATATTATAAATGCTTCAAGTTTTCATGTGAGTGTGTATACGTGTGCGTATGTGTGTGTAAGAGAGAGAGAGAGAGAGAGAGAGAGAGAGAGAGAGAGAGAGAGAGAGAGAAACTTTAAATTCCTTAAAAATGCCAGAATTATGGAATATCATCATTACCTGATGTTTTAATCGATGTCTGCAAATGATAGGCAATCAAGGATCAGAGAAACCACAATGATGATAAAGATTTTAATCTCTTTATCACTTCATTCTGTTCTATTTCTCTATCCTTGACAAAATAACAAAGGAATAACTAAAAGAAACGGCTAAGTAACCAAAGAGGGGAGCAACAACAACCAGGAGACACTGGAGTGACGTAAAACAGGAGAAATGAATCTTAATACCCCTTCTCTCTCTCTCTCTCTCAGTTTCGACACTATCAAATCTCGCGCCAAGGACCCCCACCCCCGCCCGACTTAAGTGCCTTTCGCCATAACTTTGATTACCCGGCAGCAGACATAGAAAGAGACGAGGCGTCAAGGTGATACTTCGCCAGCGGATGCCACAAGGCTCACATTCCCTCGCTTATAACTGGGCTCATCGACCAAGAGGAATCTCTCGGCGTATCCTTGAATGGGCCGCCTCTCCGCTCCCGAAACTGTTAATTGTTTACAGCGAACTGTCCGACGACAGGTAGATGATGACACATTAAATGTGACGTGTGTGGGGAAGGCTTCGAGATAAGGCTCTCCCCTCCCCTCCCCCCCTCACCCAACACCCCCAACCCTCCCTCTAAAGTGAACGAAGTTATACTCTTTGCTTATCAGTTGGGAATTGTCAAATGGGGGAGGGGAAATGAAAATCAAAGACTGCTCGTGTTTCGTCTCGATGTGAATGATAAATGTCATGTTTAAAAGAAATGGTTTTCTTGCATTTCTCATTGTTTCTCGATCTTTATCAGTGATTTTGTACCCACTCTGATTTGTTTGGTTATGCATAAATTTGCTAATCACGAAAAAGAATGATTTTCTTGCATTTTTCATTGTTTCTCGACCCTTTATCAGCGTTTCTGCACTCATCATGTTTTGTTCATCTTTGCGAAACTTTGCTAGCCATTATAGAAATATAAGTACTAGAAATTCATTCATTTTAGAGAGGTTTTTCTATATAAAAACGGCGTGTCTCACTAATTAGCATAACGGAAGTACTCAGAAATATGAAAATTAACGGCATGCAATCTGTTTTTTTAATTGTTATAATTTTTAATATCTTTTTATTTACTACTGTTCTCAGTATTATTACCGTCATTATCGTTATTATGAATACTACTATTTATACTTTTTCAGCAACTGTGTGGGTATTTCCGACTATCATTTTTTATCATGCTATCGGATGTATCCACAGTAGATTGTGCATGTTATTGTCTCTACTTTGTATATTCCATGTATATGGTCCCGAGCTGAAATAAAATCCATTATTATTACTATTATTATTATTATTATTATTATTATTATTATTATTATTATTATTATTATTACTTCACTTAGAATTTACGCAATATTTTCTGTTTCTCGACCTTTATCAATGTTTCAACACCCACCCTGCTTTGTCTAGTTATGCGTCCATTCGAGCTAGAAAATATAATTTAGGTAAACTAGGCAGATAAAAATTTCAGGTAAATACTTAAAAATAAGTTTCTAATGCCAGCATAAACCTCTCTGTGCAAATGAGGCGCAATTGCTGATAACACATGATATGAAAAAAGCTTATAGGTTCCACCCACCACAGTCGTCTACTACCAAGAGCATATTTCACTGTTTAAAGGCACCACAGAATTTAATGGCATATGCTAAAACACTCTACTCTAGCCAGGAAATAAATGCCACAAGATCATATTTATATATATATATTATATATATATATATATATATATATATATATATATATATATATATATATATATATATATATATGCATATATGTGTGTGTGTGTGCATATATATGTATGTTATATCCATATATATACATATACATTTATATATACATATATATAAATATACACATATACATATACATACATACAAACACACAAAATACATGAATGTGCACAGTATGTGTGGACAGTACTTAGATGCATCTCCTCACTGGAATATTCATGAATGTACAGAATGACTGACAGGTATCATCTCCTCTCTCTCTCTCTCTCTCTCTCTCTCTCTCTCTCTCTCTCTCTCTCTCTCTCTCTCTCTCTGCTGTATGGGAGGCTTTTATGATAATTACCCGTATTCAGCGAATCTTGGTCCCCCTGAAAAACATTTATCAGTCTTTAATATTCGTGCCATTCGTCATTGGAGGGGAAGATTGCCTGACATGTGAAATCCCCAGAAGGGGAATTAATTGACAGGGTGACCTTACGGGGAAAAGAATGCCCTTTAAATGAACCCCGCGACTTTCAATAGATGAATTTATGGAGTGCCAATGGACCCTGCTCTCTTTTTTGCTTTCGGTTTTTTGTGTCTGAAATTTTGTATATATTTTAACTGTCTTTATTTAGGAAAATTTAGCATAAACATAGAGGTTTGTTGGTAGGTCATAGAGCTAATTTATCCCGAGTTGGAATACATTTTAACTGAATTTATTCAAAATGGGAATACGTTTTACCTGAATTTATTCAAAATGGATACATTTTACCGGAATTTATTTAGCTGGAATATATTTTACCTGAATTTATTCAGTTGGAATACATTTCACCTGAATTTATTTAGTTGGAATACATTTTACCTGAATTTATTTGGTTAGAATACATTTTACCTGAATTTATTTAAAGTTGGAATAAATTCTACCTGAATTTATTTAGCTGGAATACATTTTACCTGAATTTATTTAAAGTTCGAATTCATTTTACCCGAATTTATTTAAAGTTGGAATAAATTTTATCTGAATTTATTCGAAACGGGAATACATTTTACCTGAATTTATTCGAAACTGGAATACACTTTACCTGAATTTATTTAAAGGTGGAGTACATTTTACCTGAATCTCTTTAAAGTTGGAATAAATTTTACCTGAATTTATTTTAGCTGGAATAAATTTGATCTCAATTTATTTCTGGTTGGAATATATATTATCTGAATTTATTTATAGCTGGAATATACATTATCTGAATTTATTCAAAACTGGAATACACTTTGCCTGAATTTATTTAAAGGTGGAATACATTTAACCTAAATCTCATAAAAGTTGCAATAAATTTTATCTGAATTTATTTATGGTTTGAATAAATCGATCTGAATTCATTTCTAGCTGGAATGCATTTTACCTGAATTTATTTAAAGGTGGAATGTATTTTACCTGAATCTCTGTAAAGTTGGAATATATTTTATCTGAATCTCTTTAAAGTTGGAATAAATTTTATCTGAATACATTTTACCCGAATTTGTTTAGAAGGTTTTAGCAGATAAACGGAGGTTCAATGGAGTATATTTTCTCCCATTCAGTATTAAATCCAGCAACTGAACAGGTGGCTGCGACGCATGTTGAATGAAGCAATCAGTTAGTCACTAAGAAAACTTTTGTAGATTCCGCATGAATTTAGTAATGCTGTTTTTCTTGACACCTTCAGGTAACAAATAAATTATTATAATCGAGTATGATACATTCTTTTTCGCTTTATTTCAATGATAGGACGCGTTTTAAGCTTCGCTTAAGAGAAACTCAAAGAATTCCTGTTTCAGAGTTTATCAGTGGCATTCCGAATGTCATTCAGACAATGGCCTCTGTAAGAACTTAGCTTCGTATGAAACAGATACGGAAAAATGTTATTGACTTGCTAAGTAACCTTCCAAAAAATACATTCGCAATGAGTGAGCAAAGTATTCCTCTACGAACAGCGAATCTTGGGGGCAGGAACACGCGCGAGATCGACTAAAGAATGAAGTCTAATGATTTGTGGATTTCAACCTAGTTTCTCCCTGACTAAGTCGATTACTGATCTATTTTCAAACGTCATGGTAGCAGCAATTACATTTCGCAGTGGGGGAGAACACATAACTACAAACTGGGCTGAATCATATGCAAATTGACTGTATAGTTTTTCGATGCTGGTAAAATCTCAATTTTGGCTGGGGGAACAAGTCACAGGAAAAAAGTCACATGAATTTATGGTGGCTGGCAATAAAGTCACAAGGAGAAAAATTCACAATATTTCTTGGGGGACATTATCTTTTCGATATTTACAGTCTTTTGTTTATGCTTGTACGGAAATCTTCAACGTGCTTGTGTTAAACACGCCGCAAATGTGGATACATACCGGGTTAAATCCCTTGGGGGTCACTATCTAGGAAAGATTGTTGTGACTTGTTTCCTGTGACTTTTTTTTTTTTTACCTGGACCCAGTTTTCCACTACTTCAGTCATGACACTCAACAGTGACTGGAAACAAGAGTACCAGATTTCCGCCCTCTGGAACGCCACGTTAGGGATAAAATCAGCAAGAAATCTCTGCCACCTGTCACTCTAAACAATGGAAAAAAGATCGAGGCCATAGCTTCTAACAATGAAAGTTTGCATAAAGGAGCCTAATATTTAATTACGTCATCGGTAATGATAGTCAGTATTGTTAAGACTGATGGTGTCCGGGGAATTCTACTTATGATAATCCTCATAATAATAAAAAAAGAACTAAAATTCTCCCAGGTAATTATGCAAGTAGGGATACACATAAAAAACTCTATTAATAATGTATGAACACTATGTTGAGAATAAACACTCCATTAACATGACCTTATGAACAATATGTTGTGACTAAAGAGTCAAGTAACATGGCCTTATCAACAATATTGTCGAGAATAAACATTCCATTAACATTATCTTATGAACAATGACCTTATCAACAATGTAGAGAATAAACACTCCATTAACATCACCTTATGAACAATGACCTTATGAACAACTTTCGAGAATAAACACCCCATTAACATTACCTTATGAACAATGACCTTATTAATCAACAATATTGTCAAGAATAAACACTCCATTAACATTACCTTACCAACAATGACCTTATGAACAATCACCTTATCAACAATGACCTTATCAACAATTGTCGAGATTAAACAGTCCATTAACATTACCTTATGAACAATGACCTTATGAACAACTGCAGAGAATAAACACTCCATAACAATGACCTTACCAACAATGACCTTATCAACAATTGTCGAAAATAAACACTTCATTAACATTACCTTATGAACAATGACCTTATGAACAATGACCTAATCAACAATGACTTTATCAATAATAATGCCGAGATTAAACACTCCATTAACATTACCTTATGAACAATGACCTTATGAACAATGACCTTATCAACAATAACCTTATCAACAACTGTCGAGAATAAAAACTCCATAAACATTACCTTATGAACAATGTGTTTAGAATGAGTACTCCATTTACATATATACCCAGCGCACTGGGAATACAATACAATACAAGAAACGTAAATAAACTTTAACCTGTGCAGACATTAAATAGTAACCGTTCAGTGAAACACTACTTTTAACTCACATAGCACAAATACAACAATAAAGAAAATAACTGGCAAAACCTATCAGATAATTAAACAGTACTTACCACCAGGTAAAGCACTATAAATCCAAAGGTAGCAACGATTCACCTGATCCATTTAACCTGGCTTTTACCTGAATGACCTTCACGGAAGTAACTTCAGTCATTCAAATTCAATGGCTTTCAACAACAAACCTGTCCTTATTCGTCCACCTGCTATCTCCTTCTATGCTCCTTGGATTATTGCCAAATATTTCAGTCATTTTTGCTGTGTTTTTTTTTTTTTTTTTTAAAAACTTATTAATAAACGTATGGGAATGACATTGAATGAAGTGGATTTTATCACATATATAATGAAGCTCATTTTACCTAAATACTATAAAATGATCATGGGAGCATGAAAGTTTATGGCCCTCTTACCATTGGGCAACAAAGTCTAGAGGCATTAAGATAGATATTTTGATCTTAAACGAACGTACAATAATCAGTATTGACTTAGTTCCACCAACCAACAGTTAACGGCGAATTAAACAATCTAACCATTTCCAAAACTATTCTTTTAATATCTTTTATTGTTATTTCAGTCTATGTGAACCAGCTCACGTGAAGAAATATGCACTGAGAGTAGAAATCTCAAATATACGCTTTACACTAGACATAAAATCGTCATTTGTGTAAATTTACTTGAGATGTAATAATACGTAAGTGTCAGTCCAATGGTTTACAGTCCTTTCGCTTCAGCTGTGTAAAAGCCGGTGTTTTCTGGCGTGAGGTACTGAAGAAACACGACCCAAGAAGCCGGCTGGAAATGTTTCTCCAGGGAATCCGATAGATGGCATCAGCTTGCAGTTTTTACCACCGGAGTGATTCCATCTTAACAATAAGGGAGGAAGTGTTAGATATACGTTTTAAATTGGGATTATTTCTGTACGTTTTAGTGGGATACTTTCTAAAATTTCTTGAGTAAATGTCTGGTGCACATCTACATATTACATATAAATTAAAGAGATTTACTTTTAATATTGAAAATACATATTTCATGCTTATTGAGTTCTGGCCCTCCGTGATATTGGCCATTCCAGTCCTGACGCACGTGAGATTTCTGTTACGATATCACGACTTGTTTTAATTCCCGACCAGTGGCGTCACTATGTGGGGGGATAGGGGGTGCCCGGGCCCCACCAGTCAGACACTCGGGCCCCCACCTCCATTGGCCCCCCAAGTTGAAATTCCCTTTGTAGCTAAACTTCAACCCTGGCAGTATTTGATCCATTTGCATATGGTAAGAGTTGAAAATTAATTGGAAATTGAGCTCTATAATTTCAAATACAGTTTTACTAATTACTAATACCATTATTTTCCTTCATTCACATGGATATATACACTCGAGAATAGTATATTTTACTAATTACAGAATTAGTATATTAGTTCTGAGTAATTTTCTTTGGGCTCCCCGCAAAAATATCTATGCCCCACCTAGGCAACTCCCCCCGGTCCCGCTGATGGAATGCCAACTACGCCACTGTTCCCGACCGATAACTGGGGCATCCATTGCAGATTACAGCAGGCGCAGAAGAAGGATGCATATAAAAGTAACTGCTTGCAAATAAAATAAATCGTTCAGAATACGTGATCTTGGGATATCTGGAAATGTTGTAAAGTGTTTCTTTTATTTTGGAGTTTGATAGAAATTTTACAAATACATGTCTATAAAGAGAGAGAGAGAGAGAGAGAGAGAGAGAGAGAGAGAGAGAGAGAGAGAGAGAGAGAGAGAGTTTTTTGGTCTTAGATATCTGGAAATGTTGTAAGGTGTTTTTTTTTATTTTGGAATCTGATAGAAATTTTATAAATACATATAATCTTGGTCTATAAACCTTCACTGCCACCGAGAGAGAGAGAGAGAGAGAGAGAGAGAGAGAGAGAGAGAGAGAGAGAGAGAGAGAGAGAGAGAGAGAGATATTTTTTGGTACTCTTGTATATATGAAATGGTGATGAACTGGGTTATGTGTAATTAACTGAGGATCAATTGGAGCCTATTTAATCCTGCAATTATACTCGTTACTTAGGCATTGCCACCAGACAGAGAGAGAGAGAGAGAGAGAGAGAGAGAGAGAGAGAGAGAGAGAGAGAGAGAGAGAGAGAGAGAGGACTTTGTTTCGGGAGATAAATGCTTGAAGAAGTTACAGGAAGACACAAAATCTGGCACATATATTATACGTATTCTGAGACTTATAATTCGAAGAAATTGCCAATAAAGGATTGATCTGAATATCAAATTCTTTCATTTTCCCCCAAATCTGATTTCGACAGTGGTCCCTTGTGTCCTGAGGAGTCTCTGTCGTTCCCTTTATTTATAAGCTAGGATATATATTCCTCCGAAGTTTGCCACTCGACTTTACAACCTGTTGGCTGTATAACTTTATTTCTTGTCTGATGCTGAGTTGTTCACTCTTTTGTCAACTGCGATTTAGGGTAATATTCTCAAGCTGTTATCTAGTGCATTCTAGAGCAGATGCCTTGTGTCTCTAACTTGGCTTAGCCCTGGATTCCTCACTTTCTCTGGGTTAAGAAAGCCAAAGATGGTTGGCCCAGTTTATCTTATTTTATAGTGAATAAGTTTTCGTGTGATTCCACTGTAGAATTTCACTGAAGCCCTTTGTTTCATATGATATGAGAGGTGATGAGGATGATAATATATATATATATATATATATATATATATATATATATATATATATATATATATATATATATATATATATATATATATATATCAAATATGAGGAGCTCATAAAAACGCCAAAGTGTAGAAAATAAATGCTATATTTCAGAGACCAAACTGTCTCCCTCCTCAGGCAAAGTAATGAGGAGAGAGCCAGTTTGGTCTCTGAACTGTAGCATTTATTTTCTACACCTTGACGTTTTTATGGGCTCTTATATTTGATGAAATTCTGTTTTAACAGAAATATTTCACAGTCATAGATATATACAGAATATATATATATATATATATATATATATATATATATATATATATATATATATATATATATATATATATATATATATACATACATACATACATATATAAATATATACATATATTAAGTCACAAATATCGAATCCTGGCCATTGCAGAAGCACTTTCCAGTTGTATAGTTCCCATTAAGTTTAAGTTACTCCCAAGACAGAGTGAATTTCGAAATTAGACGAATATTTGCGGCTTAATATTTGCGAATATTAAAAGGAACTCATAACGCGCATGAATAACAAAAGTCATTTTAGAAGGATTCCACTCCAATTCCCATTCCGTATTCCAAACGTCTCATTCCACAACAATATCGCAATAACTTCAGCCCAAATCTCACCTCGGGAATAAAAAAAAAAAAAAACTCCCGTAATAATAACAATAATGACATTAGCGAACTCCCAGAGTGTGAAAATTCGCTGGATCTAATTCACCCTCGGTTACGGGAACTGTATTAATGCAATCACAGCTTCCTTTAACATCCTTTCCCGGTAAAGGAATGAATTTAATGAACTCGAATGAAGTTAGTAATCTGGCCAATGAAACTCACCCGAGATCGAATTATATCTTGGTGCGCTTTTTTTTTTTTTTCTCGATGGTCGGTAGCAAGGAGAGAGAGAGAGAGAGAGAGAGAGAGAGAGAGAGAGAGAGAGAGAGAGAGAGAGAGAGAGAGAGGGGTGTGTTCATTTTATTCGATATTTCTTTGGTGCTCGTTTGAAGTAGTAATACGTTCGAGTGTCAATTCGTAAGCTGGAGAAGAAGAAAAAGGTTTAAAAATATATGTATATATATACATATATATGTGTATATGTATATAAATTATATATGTATATGTATATATATACATACTTATATTATATATATGTATATACATATGTATATATATACATATATATATATGTATATGTATATAAATTATATATGTATATGTATATATATGCACATACTTATATTATATATATGTATATATATATATATATATATATATATATATATATATATATATATATATATATATATACGCACATATATATGTATAATTATAATCACACTGCCATGAGATTTATATATGAAAATGTACAACAGGGTAAATGTTCTTAGATGTCAGGACGAAACCAGGCAAGATTTATACCCAGTGTTCCATTTTACCTGCGGTACATTTGCATACACACACACATATATATATATATATATATATACATGTATATAATAGCTGCCTATAGTTATAACTGATTCCTTTCCACCACATCTCCCCATCAGCCATAACCAAAATATCCATATTTCTCTTTGGCATATTCCAAAACACTTATTATACCTTAAAGAGATATTTATACCAATTCGTATGGCCACCCTCCCATGCATATGGAAATCAGACTTATATTTCCTTTATCCCGGTTATCAAAGTTTTATGATGGTTTTATCAGTCTCTCTTTGAAATATTGCTCTTGCAATCGTGCTGATTTCATTTTAGTTTTCTGTGAAAGAAAACTGTTTTGCCGGCTTTGTCTGTCAGTCCGCACTTTATTCTGCCCGCCCTCAGATCTTAAAAACTACTGAGGCTAGAGGGCTGCAAATTGGTATGTTGATCATCCACCCTCCAATCATCGAACATACCAAATTGCAGCCCTCTAGCCTTAGTAGTTTTTATTTTATTCAATATTAAAGTTAGCCGTGATCGTACATCTGGCAACGCTATAGGACAGGCCACCAACCGGGCCGTGGCTGAAAGCTTCATGGACCATGGCTCAGACAGCATTATACACTGTAAAGAAAACTCGATTGCGCCGAAGAGACTTCGGCGCATTTTTTACTTGTTTGGTTTATTTTTTATATGAGATAGAATAAAAAAAAATAATTTTTCTTTTAATCTTCTATTTTCAGCGAAATTTACAATATTCCATTTGTGAGAAAAGAGGGTTTAATTTTAATTATTATGCATCGTTACTTTGAGCACCGACAGTATATACAAACATCAAAATGACGTGCAAATCTATTGATATACTTAGATGAATACAGAATTTAGGCCAAAGGCCAAGCACTGGGACCTACGAGGTCATTCAGCGCTGAAATGGAAATTGACAGTAAAAAGGTCTGAAAGGTGTAATAGGAGGAAAACCTCAAAGCAGTTATTTCGTCAAGTGTTAGGAGAGGTTGAAAAGGAAGATGGAAGAAAGAGACTATGAACGGAGGTACAGTAAAAGGAATGTAAAGGGGTTGCAGCTAGCGGCCGAAGGGACGCTGCAAAGAACCTTGAGTAATGCCTACAGTGCACTGGATGAGGTGCACTGACGGCACTAACCCACTACGGGGGAATGTTAAAAGAGAACATTTGAAAAATATATGTATGTATATGTATATGTCAATATATATATATATATATATATATATATATATATATATATATATATATATATATATATATATATATATCACTTGATTGAGAACCTTTGTGAAGAAACAAGTAAAAAATGGGCCGAAGTTTCTTCGGCGCAATCGAGTTTTCTGCACAGCATATAATCAAGGCCACCGAAAATACTTCTATCTTTAGGTGGTCTCGGTATAATGCTGTATGAGCCGCGGCCCATGAAACTTTAACCATGGCCCGGTGGTGGCCTGGTCTATATGTTGCCAGATGCACGATTATGGCTAACTTTAACCTAAAATAAAATAAAAACTACTGAGGTTAGTGGGCTGCAATTTGGTATGTTTGATGATTGGAGGATGGATGATCAACATACCAATTTGCAGCCCTCTAACCTCAGTAGTTTTTAAGATCTGAGGGCGGACAGAAAAAAGTGCGGATAGAATAAATCGCCGACTGACAGACAAATCCGGCACAACGGTTTTCTTTTCAGAAAAATAAAAAGTTATCATTTACGAATCCACGTTGCAATTTCAGTGTCACGCGATATCCTTGCAAGAAATGATACAAAACATTTCAAATCAAAACTGTTCAAAAACTTATGCATTCTCTTCTGCTTCCCATTTCCTGACATATATATTATCTGTCAATCCACTGATTCTTAATGTCTCTATCGTTTCCATATTCTTGCTTTGAACGCTTTTAATTCATGCACCCTTTTTGCGAATGCAATAACCTCTGCCTTTGCTTTTCTGCGTGAGCATGCACTTAGTTAATTAAACATGTATAAGTTCTTGTCTTTGCATATGCTAATCTTTCCTGAGACCTTTGATTCACTCCGTTCATTACTTGAAGTTAAACTTCGCAGTCAGCTGATTGTAGAAGATTTGAGACGTTTCATTTTGCTTCAAAAGTCACTTTCTGCAACTGCGTTGCATTTAATTTTATTTCGTAAAAATGGTTAGTTTAAAATCTTCTCAAAGTCTTCGTGTTGTTTTCTGCAAACTGATTTTAAGATCTCTGGCATTTTGTTTGGCTTGAAAATCCATTTCTCTGCGAGTACATAATTTTATTCCTACTTCGTAAAAATGGTTAGTTTGAAATCCTCTCCAGATCTTCGTGTGATTTTCTTGGCTTACGTTTTCTGAACTAAACGTTTTTTGCCAGCATTTGCAGAGATGGTTAAAGCCTTAATACTAGTTTCTAAAAACGTTCGTCGTTTACCAGGACTCATTAATTTGCTCGTCACCTTCATATCATCAGTAAATATTTGCCTCTCGAATTTCATATTCTCTCATCTTATCCTATCGACTGCGTTTTATTGTGGCCTCTTCAGCAGACCTATTCAGTTGACTTTCCTTATCACTACTTTTTTATTTTCCAAACTGGAAGGGTAGTGCTGTCAGTTCACCTCACATGGTGCACTGCAAGCGTTATGCAAGGACCAAAGGGCCACAGTTGCACCCATCTTTTAGTCTTTTAATTTACCTCCATTCCCATTTCCTTATTTTAATCTTCTTGTTCAACTTCTCTAACCATTATTTCTTATCGCAACTGTGGGGTTTTCTCTGGTTATAAAATATACAATGCAAGGGATATTTTAATATAGTAGGGTGGGATCGATTCCGGTCACGAGAGGTGAAAGTTTCTTCAGTTATTCCCCATTTGGATGGAAGGTTTGCAGAGATAAGTGTATAAATTTGAAACGTGGTGAAGTCGTGAAATTAATCCGATATTGTGACTGTTGAGAATACATGTAGAGATGATGTAAGCCATCTGCAGATTTTCTCTCTCTCTCTCTCTCTCTCTCTCTCTCTCTCTCTCTCTCTCTCTCTCTCTCTCTCTATATATATATATATATATATATATATATATGTTTATATAATTATATATATGTATATATATATATAGATATATACAGCATATATATACATATATATAAACACCTAAATGAATATATATATCAAAAAATGATTTTATGTAGAATTATATAAAAAAATCAGAAAAATAGATTATTTATTCACAAAAACTCTGCATATGTTTCAGAACCAGGCGTATAAAAATCGCGACATTTGCATATTGCTGTTTGAAATTTCACCTGATCTGCCTCTACAGGAAAAAAAAAAGATAATATAGGCAAGAATAATCAAGCATAAAAAATAATGTGACGGTAAAAATGAATAAATAATGTAGCAGTAAAAATGAATGAAAAATGCGCCAAAGTTTCTTCGCCGCAATCGAGTTTTCTGTACAGCTGCTACATCTTATAATCAAGGCCACCGAAAATAGATCTATCTGTCGGTGGTCTCGGTATAATGCTGTATGAGCCGCGGCCCATGAAACTCTCAGCCGGCCGTAGTGGCCTGTGTAGTTGCGTTGCCAGAAGCAAGATTATGGCTAACTTTAACCTTGAATAAAATAAAAACTACTGAGGGTAGAGGGCTGCAGTTTGGTATGTTTGATGACTGGAGGCGGATGATCAACATACCAATTTGCAGCCCTCTAGCCTCAGCAGTTTTTAAGATATGAGGGCGGACAGAAAACGTGCGGACAGAAAAAAGTGCGGACAGAATAAAGTGCTGACGGACAGACAAAGCCGCCACAATGGTTTTCTTTTACAGAAAACTAAAAATGGGTGAGAGAGACAGAATTAGGAACAAGCTTTCTCCATGATATAAAAAAATAGACTATTCCTTAATTAAAGTATATAGCAGATTGGCTTATTTCTTATGGCAAAATTCCCCACCCCCACAGAATGAATGACAACGCTTTAAAAAACAAAATTGTTTTTAGAATTTCAAAATCTAATTCAAACGCCCTCGTCTCCTTATAGAGAGAGAGATAGATACAAAGAGGAATATAAAAACTAGGTTAGAATAAGAGAGAAGCGAAATGCTAAGGACGACGGGAAAAAGAGAAATGAAAAAAAGAAATATTAAAATATGACTGCAGTAAGGAAGAATAAATATATTACTAAAAAGTAAAGAAGAGACGAATGAAAACCAGAAATAAAAAGGACAAAAATAATAGAAATACGAATAAAGTAAGAAAGAAGAAAAATAGTACATAAAAAAAAAACAGAGATAAAAATAGAGAGGAAATGATAATAAAGGTGCAAAAATATGAAGAACTATGAAAAGAAAGAGACAAATAAAAAATATGATATAAAAAATAAGAAAAAATATTAAGGCCAAAGAAATAACTAAAAAGAAAAGTGAAGAGATAAATGAAAAAATAAGAATAAAACTTCAACGTAGCAAAAATTGTTAAGAGCTGAAAAGAAGAGGAAAGATTGAAATAAAAACAGGAAATGAAAATAAAGGTGCCAAAAAATATGACGAACGAGGAAATAAAAAGATAAATGAAAAATTTAAAAAAATGTTAAAATAAGAAAAAGCCAAAAAATATCAGGGCCACAAAACAAGTAAAAAATGCAACAAAATAATGAAAAATAAGAATAAAACTGGAAGCAGAAATTGTCAAGAACTGAGAAAGGGAAGAAGGATTAAAATAAAAACAGGACATGATAATAAAGGTGCCAAGAAAAGTGACGAACGAGGAAATAAAAAGATAAATGAAAAGCTAAAAAAATGTAAAAATAAATAAAAGCCCCCAAAAAATATTAGACCCCAAAAAAATAGGTAAAAAATACAACAAAATAAATGTAAAATAAAAAAAAACCTGGAAGCAAAAATTGTTAAGAACAGAGAAAAGGAGGAAGGAGTTTTTCTCAGGAAGAGAATTTTGGAGTCCGAGGAAAACTTTTAGCTTGAGAGAATCAGAGCATTTGAATGATAGCTGGGCACGCGAGCCGGTCTTACATACCAATGACTTGTAGCGCTGCCCCCCGTTGTTTGTGGCTCATTTTCTCCTGCGCTTTGGGAAGGTTTCCCCATTCTGTTTTGGCAGTAGTCTTTGGTTTTCATAATATATATATGTATATGTATATGTATATATATATATATATATATATATATATATATATATATATATATATATATATATATATGCATATATGTGTGTGTGTGTGTAGCGAATGTTTATGTATATACATAAATACATATATACATATATATATACATACATATTATATTATTATTATTATTATATTATTATTATTATTCAGAAGACAAACCCCTATTCATATGAAACAAGCCCACCAAAGGGGCCACTCACTCGAAATTCAAGCTTCCAAAGGATACGGTGTAATACTCTCTGGGTAATATTTTCCCAAAGAGTAAAAGGTTGAAGGCTTATTTGTCCACTTCCAAACTCGCAGACCAAGAGACCATCATCAGTCCCGCTACCTGATTGGTTGGCACAGCACGACGTCACGCCTGTTCGCCTGATTGGTCGGGGGGCAAAGGCGCCGTCATCATTCCGGTGGCTTGATTAGCCCGTGATGTCCCGCTGTCATTCCAGCTGGGGAGAGAGAGAGAGAGAGAGAGAGAGAGAGAGAGAGAGAGAGAGAGAGAGTGGACAGTGAAATAGTATACGCATGAAATATTATTAAGGGAATGAAAATAAATACCAGATATATGTGAGAGTAAGGGAGAGCGAGAGAGAGAGAATTATATAGGCTACAAATGATGTATTAAGATTATCAGAGGAAGAAAATAAATCCCAGATGTGTAGAGAGAGAGAGAGAGAGAGAGAGAGAGAGAGAGAGAGAGAGAGAGAGAGAGAGTATGTTAGATAAGTTACATATGATGTATTAAGATTATCAGAGGAAGAAAAATAAATCTCAGATATGTATGTGTGCGGGTGTGTATGAGAGAGAGAGAGAGAGAGAGAGAGAGAGAGAGAGAGAGAGAGAGAGAGAGAGAGAGAGAGACCCTTCCTACTTTATCTCAAGCTCATTCCGTGGACAGAGGTCAAACTACTATTTCGTGAATCGCCAACTATTTCCAGTCCTATTTTGGAGCGATCGAGATAAGCTGTCTTGCATTAAGTCGAATAAGACCTTTCCTTAAATGCAGAATCAAGTACCAGATGGATTTCCTTTCTTACAAACTTATCGAGTGAGAAGGGAATAATAAAGTGTCCTGGATGAAGTATAATGTTATAAATATATGGATGAGGGCAATACTAGGCCTTAGTAATTTGTATTTCTGTGTAATCTCACGATATTAAGACTACATTATATATCAAACCCCAAAGAGGTTTGCTACAGAATTATCACTCTCTAGAGGCGCTATAAATGAAATAAAGATATTTAATAATTACAACACGAAGCAACGCAATGTAAGAATAAAGATAGTGATAAGTAGTGAAAGAAAATAAGAATATCAGAGGGGAAAAATAAATACCAGATGTGTGTACGTGTGTGTGTATGTGTGATGGAGAGAGAGAGAGAGAGAGAGAGAGAGAGAGAGAGAGAAGAGAAAAGAAAACGAAATGTTAAATAGTAGATGAAGACAAATCTCAGATACAATAAGATTAGAGAGAGAAAAGTAAATAAAGAGAGCATTTGTGAATGTTAAATTGAGACAAACGACACAATAAGATTATCAGAGAAAAGTAAATAAATCCGCATTTGTGTATGGGTAGTTGTGTGCGTGTACGTGGGAGAGAGAGAGAGAGAGAGAGAGAGAGAGAGAGAGGACGCACATAGATTCCAATATAACAGTTCCAAAGCAGGGCCTGGAGGCCTTCATTAAAGTCAAGTACGTCTCACGTAAGTGATCCCCCTCCTCCTCCTCCCTCAGACTCCATTGAACTTCGTGGTCGCTCTGGCGTGGGGCCATAAGGCTCAGAATGACCATTCGAATGTAATTTACCACGCGAAGAGTCGAACTTACATTTTCTCGTCTGAATACCTCGTTCCCGGGGAGGATTTTCGGGAGGAACCACAAGAACGGTGGCGATTTTGAGGGTGGTGGGGGTGGGTTGGGGAGAGGGGGGAATATCCGTTCGGCTACTGGCTGGAGAGTTGGGGCTTGGGGCATTGGGCAGTATAAGGATCCCTGATTACAAAAGAAAAATGAAAAATAAAAACGGAAATGTTTTGTGATATATTGTATGCCTGATGTGCATATGCGTATGGACATTTCAGTGTGTCCACAAATTACGTAAATAAATATATATATATATATATATATATATATATATATATATATATATATATATATATATATATATATATATATATACATACATATATACATATATGTATATATATATATATATATATATATATATATATATATATATATATATATATATATATATATATATATATATATATATATATATATATATATTTGTGTCTATGAGGCTATCAGCTAACTATACACCCATTCGCACGTGTCTGTCGATGATTACAAAACCAAAACATCAAAATAACAGCCACTAAACATCATGTGCGACCCTGAATAACTAATTAGGCCTCGGGAAAGGACGAAGAGACCAGCGGTAGGCTCCATGTCACAGTTCAGATAATATCTGAGCTACAAGTCCATCCCATTAACTCAGACGAGCTTTCCAGAGTAGCAGACTTAGTCCATTCCATAACGTTACCTGAATACGACAAGGATATCATATTATGATTAGCATATTACATCCTGATTATTCCTGTCGCGCTACGGAGTTAATTACCGGGACAGGTAAGGGTGTGATGATGTGAAGAGGGAATGTTTCGTATGTTTTAAATGAGTGTTTTATGTTTTGAATTATGCTTAGATGTTGTGATCTATTCAGAATATGTTGGATGTCATTATATTCTTGAGATGAGTGGCTGGCAGATGCTAGCGGCATTAATCCCTCCCTCTCTGTAGAAATATGGTTCGAATCCCGGATGGGGAAGGCAGGAAATGAACCTGTTCTTTTAAACTCACTGGGCCTATATTGACGTAGGCATAACTTTGTTGGACCGTGTCTAACAAAGAGATGTGATTCTAAATGTATTAACACTGATGTAAGCGCTCCATTGCTGTCGGCTGTAGTTATTATTTCCTGTTAATTTTTCTTTTTTCTGTTTTTAAATTACGGCCGCGTAATATTTGTAAAGTGAATTTCCCGGGGCAGTCTTCAATTACAGTGGATAATCCGGATTATGAATGATTAACCACTGGAGAGAACAGGCGTTTTTATAAAAAATATTTATTTTTCTGTAATTATATTTCAGAGTACAGTGTGCATTTCTTTTTTTTTTATAAATGAATTTGTGAGATACAGTGGTATAAATAATCCTTTTGGGCTTATCCTAGTGTTTATGTCCATTTTATGCATTTTTATGGAGAGAGAGAGAGAGAGAGAGAGAGAGAGAGAGAGAGAGAGAGAGAGAGAGAGAGAGAGAGAGAGAGGAGAACCAAAAGGAGGAACCAAAAGGAGAGAGAGAGAGAGAGAGAGAGAGAGAGAGGAACCAAAAGGGAGAGAGAAAGAGAGAGAGAAGGAGGAGCCACAAGAGAGAGAGAGAGAGAGAGAGAGAGAGAGAGAGAGAGAGAGAGAGAACCTGAAGGGAGAGTAAAAAGTGAGTGAGAGAGAGAAAGAGAGAGAGAGAGAGTGACAAGACCTGAAGGGAGAATTAAAAGAGAGAGAGAGAGAGAGAGAGAGAGAGAGAGAGAGAGAGAGAGAGAGAGAGGGTATTCTCGCACGCGGCCTTTCATTTTTGGAACGTCTTTTTATTTTTTTTTTTTGAAACAGGAAGCGAAGAAGATTCGAGGCTTTCAATTCTGCGTATTCATCAAAGTCTCCTAAAAAGAAGAAGAAGAAGAAGAAAAAAAAAATGTTGGAAGTGATTTGCGCGTCTCGGTTTCTTATCGTGAAATCGCATCCTCCCTAGATTTTTAATTTTGACGTCGTCTGGATACGATTCAGGGCGGAGAAAAATAAATAAAAATAATGAAAAATAAATAAAAATAAGGAAATTGAAAAGGGGGGAATGTTTTATGCTTCTGAAATGCTTGCAGTAGCTTGCAGAAGTTGTTCCAGTGAGCTGACTGCAGGTTGTAAGGCACTGAAGTTTCTGTGTTTCTGGAAACAACGTTGCCAGAAAGAGGGGTTGGATTAGGGAAAGTATATGTTTATCTCATTGATACATATATGCATATGTACATACATACAGGGGTACATAGTATATACATACACACATATATATATATATACGAATTTCTCTCCCTCATAACCGCTTGACTTCTTTATGTTCACCGATATAAGCCAAAAATATGGTTTAATATCCAAATTACTATACTTCTGGAATAACTTACACCAAAGTGGAATCATATTTTATAGGTGCTTCGTCACCTGCAGGATTTAAGAGAGAGAGAGAGAGAGAGAGAGAGAGAGAGAGAGAGAGAGAGAGAGAGAGAGAGAGAGTAATTATCCTGCCTTACATTCGAATGCATCCGAATGACAGCTACAATTAACCACTTTCCAAGTGGCTTATCCAAGCTGTAAGGGAACCTACCGTTCACCTTGCGGAAATCTGTGGCAACTTGGGGCTCAGACGGCTAAAAGGAATTGTCGAATTTCTGCTCTCGGGGGGAACAAAGGCTTCTCTTAAGCTTTTCTCCTCTTGAATTTTTTTGACCTGAGTATTGCGGTGTTGCCCATTACGGTGATAGCTAAAGTGCACAAAGTAATATTCTGAGAGATTAACTATAAATTTTCTACCCTTTGAATTGCTTGGATAAGTACATGGACAGTGTGCAAGTTCATGAAGTTAATGACACTTTCATATGTATATGTTTATTTATATGTTTGTTTATTTATATGTCTGTTTATCTAAATGTTCATCTAAAACAAACACTTAATTGGGCATTATTTGGATACGAAAATGATTTTGTATACTGACTGTATTCACTGGACAATTTGGTATATGTATTTTGCTGTAACACTGCAGGAAAAACACAATGCCTGATCACAGGTGAACGCCCAATCAAATGACTCAAGGCACCCGCGCTCAGAGAGAGAGAGAGAGAGAGAGAGAGAGAGAGAGAGAGAGAGAGAGAGAGAGAGAGAAATTCCATATCTAATTCAGTAAAATAAAAAGAAACAAGTCTCATTAATCCAAGCTAGCTCTTCTGATCCATTGCCAACACTTCAGCAAACAGAACCCTTCAAAAACAAAAGACTTTCTTCCAGAGAAAGTTGGCTAACGAAGCTTCCACTCTACGACACATTGACCTATAAACTCCCAGTTAAGCTGTAAACGACCCGGATGGGAGAGATATCCTCGACTTTTTCGATTTCTTCAAAGCGATACCACCGGAACTGCTGCTGGCTGGCCGGCCATTGGTTTGCACACCGCTCGGCAGAGCTTTCAGATTTTAACGACTTGTGAGCCCATTGTTTTATCAAATGACGGATCCGGTTTACTTTCGCCTGGTTCGACTCTGTAACTGGAGCTGATGGAGAGACTCTGATAGGTAGAGGCTCTGATAGAGAGAGAGAGAGAGTCTTTGATAGCTAGACTTTTCACAGCGTTTTTTGGAGAGAAGGAAAATGTTCGACGTTTAATTGTTAGTCAGGGATTGCAATATATAGTTCCTTTTGTCTCAGTATTTTATCTTTCGTCTTCGTGGTATTGATTTATACATATGTACACCTTGAAGTTCCAAAATGGAAATGTGTACAAGTTTCTATTTTTCATATATGGATGGAATCATATCAAAATGCATGAAGAAATCGAGAAACTTAGACATTATTGTCTGTACATGCGATATTATATGTATATATATATATATATATATATATATATATATATATATATATTTATATATATGTATATACATATATATAATATATGTGATATATTATATGTATACATATATATGTATATATATGTGTATGTTTTTGTCTTCCATTCCTAGATCAGTTTTATCATTAATTTCTCTCTCCTGGTATTCCATGGACTACTATATCTGAGACAAATACTACTAAGAGTAATGATATTATAACATAAATAACGTACTTAAATTCCTACTGAGCAATCTGCAACGCCACGACCAAGTCAGAATAGCTTCCGCTGAATAGAATGTCAATCGGAGAGAGGATAAAAAACAAATGAATTAATAAAAAAAGTAATTATTTGATTAATTAATAAATAAAATAATTCATTCATTCATAAATAAATAAATAATTACATAACCCGGTAAACAATTAATGGTGTCCCTGAACAAGAAAAAATCGAACTGAGGGCTGACTCAGAGCTAACCCAAGGAATGTAAAATTCCCAGTACTCCTAGGAATGCAAAATTCCCAGTACTCCTAGGAAAGTAAAATTCTCTCCCACTCGCAAGAACGAAAAAATTCTCAGCCACTCGCAGGAACGCAAAAATTCTCTGCCACTCATACAGTGTTTAACAACATCTCTTCTCTCTCTCTCTCTCTCTCTCTCTCTCTTTGCTTATTTTTCCGACCTTGTTTTTCATGTTCCTTTATGTCTTTTCCAGTCTGCAGCCGGATAATTTTTTTTCCTCTACTCGGCCAAAAATAAAAAAGACGGAAACTTTTGACCATTTCACCAAACAATTTCATTCAAGACTTAGAATCGACAACTTCAGCGAAATGTTTTTCTTGCTACGCATTTTACAAGAGAGTTTTTTTTTTTCTCTCTCTCTCTCTCTCTCTCTCTCTCTCTCTCTCTCTCTCTCTCTCTCTCTCTCTCCCATTTTATTGAAAACTTTCCTGTACTTTCTATCACCTTACTCGCCTGATAGTTTGTCGAGAAGGTTAGGGGAAGGCTAATGAATCCTTCTGTTTGTCTGACTGTCTGTTATTGTATACTTATGTGTAAACACACAACTACCTAGGCTTATATATATATATATATATATATATATATATATATATATATATACATATACTGTATATATACATATTATATATATACATATATACATACATATTATACATATATACATACATACATATATATATATATATATATATATATATATATATATATACATATACATATACATATGTCAGGTTTCTTCAAGATCCTCAATGGCAAAGACAAAAAGATATAAAGAATATTGTATTAATGCATCAGGGATAAAAAAAATAAATAGCAAAACATAAACCTTCGTGACAAAATATTTTAATAAAAAAATAATAGACAGAAATATGAAAAATGAAGTGAGAAGAAAGAAAGAGGAGAATAAAAAAAAAGACACACGATAAGAAAAGAATAAAACGAATGTAATAAAAAGACAAAGGGGGAAGATAAAGTGCGGAGAAATGTAAACGGTGGAATAATTGTGAAGAGAAAATATCTGGTAAATCATGATAAAAAGAAATAAAAGTGAATGCATAAATAAATCGTAGTTTCCTGCTCCTCGATGAGTTGCCAGTTTTTCGTATTTAGTGTCAATTATTTATTCTCGATATTTTTTTTGTGTGTCTGAGAAATATTAAGAAAGGTCTAAATAACTGGTTTCAATTTTCGTTATGAATTGAACTGAATATAGAATTGAGGCCAAAGGCCAAGCACTGGGACCTTTGAGGTCATTCAGCGCTGAAATGGAATTGACAGTAAAAGGTTTGAAAGGTGTAACAGGAGGAAAACCTCAAAGCAGTTGCGCTATGAATCAATTGTTAGGATGGGGTGGAGGGTAAGATGGAAGAAAGGTAATATGAAAGGAGGTACAATAAAAGGAGCAAGAGGGTTGCAGCTAAGGGCCGAAGGCACGCTGCACAGAACCTTAAGTAATGCCTACAGCGTACCGCATGAGGCGCACTGACGGCAAATAAAAGGATTTTAAAGGTGAATTGTCCATACTGAATTTTCTTTAAAACTGCTTTGGGTACAGGATACAGGTTACGTGAATGTAATATTATTATTATTATTATTATTATTATTATTATTATTATTATTATTATTATCATTCTTGCTGTTGTTGTTGCTTTCTCCAGAGGAAGCAACATTTTCTGAACAGCTCTAAAAACATGTCATTTTTGCAATCTACTCTGAATGAATGACATAAATGCCTTCTGTTCATGCAATACCATTCTTTCAAAAAAGTACCTTTTTGATTCTTAGAATAAAAAGAAAATTGTTACATTTAAACCTGTCTTGTCCCTTGAATGCACTAGTGGATCCGAGGTGGGGGGTGGGGATCACCTGGGCAACGTTCCCCATGAAAAATATCGATAAAATAATAAAATTGAAGATTTAGATAATAACATAAAACCATATAAAAATGGGAAAGAAATAAAAAATCAATTAAAGATATATATATATATATATATATATATATATATATATATATATATATATATATATATATATATATATATATATATATATATATGCATGCATATATGTATGTATAATATGAAAATTGGAGGCCCCCATGAAATTTTTCTGGATCTGCTAGTGCCTAAATGACTAAATACGTATATTGTTCATACGCATATACACATAATCCTTTGAAAGACGCAATTACCAATTACCATTTTAATAAAATGCACGTCCATCCTCTCACATAAGCAGATTCAATGACAGGAAGACGGCAAATCAGATCCCACTGACAGATTTATGATAACTGTCTGAAATGCACGGAATCGGATGCCGTATAAATCATCTCGCGCACGCGCTCTGGAGACGCAGCATCACTTATCCTTTGGCGTGGCTGGGGTGATGCAGATTTATCTCGCTGGGGAATCCTGCGTGATTCAGTGGGTTGTTGGATGTTGACGCTGATGCTGATTGTATAATGAATGAAACAGTGATGAGTAATGGGTGTGTCAGAGTTCGTAGGGCCACACCAGGCTCCCTACTGCTCCCAGTTAAGAAGTATAGACTGATTCAAAGTATAGATAAAAAGATAGTTTCTGCAAATAATGCCATTTACTTCAATAGGAATTGCGTATGAGAGAAAATATGCTCAAATAGCATATATATATTATGTGTATATATATATGGGCCTTTTTATCTTCATATATACATACGTATATATCAGAAATAATCAACACACAGTCACGTGTGGAACAGAAATGAATTTCTGACTCACGTCAGGATCGAACCCAGGTTTTTCAATAGAAAGACAAGACCGCTGCTAACCGAGCCACACAAGTCATGTGTGGCTTGGTTGGCAGCGGTCTTGTCTTTCAGTTGAGAGACCTGGGTGTTCGATCTTGATGTGAGTCAGAAATTTATATATTATAAATATATATATATATATATATATATATATATATATATATATATATATATATATATATATATATATACATACATATATATACTTCCATTGAAAACATATCATCTTTACGATAACGATATAAGACGATAGCCGCCACTTGGACCCTCAAAGGGAAAGTGAAAAAGAAAGCACGATAAAAAAGGAGAGAGTACGATGTTTCACCCCAGGAAATGCGAACCATTCGGAAGTTGCGCATCGTAAGCATGTCTGTTACGACTCAGGGGAACTTAGGTCAAACTTCTCTCGTTTTCTCGAGGTAGAAATGGAAAACTTATAACCGCACTTCGGTTTCTTCAAGTTTTCCTTTTCGGTTTTTGTACGTTTTTACTTTCTCACTCTTGGCGGGAGAGGTGGAGAGAGAAGGACGCTATCTAACAGTAATGGGTGAGAGTCCATATTCTTTCAAGATTGTGACGTGTGGTTTAATGTGGTTATTGGGTAGCTGAGGTAACTGGCCTGATAGTTTGGGTAAAGCAATGAAAAACATGTGTATACTTATTATGAACAAAAAGAAAAAAATATGTCATGAAGTGAAACACGACATTGCTTTAGTGATATCTGATTGAAATTTTGTGAAAATAAGTGTCATTTTTATCTCATACGATACCGGAAAAGTTGCAGGAGAATTACCAAATATACGTGAAAATTACCGATGAGGAAATAATTGTTTTACTACAATATTTTTATTCATAAATAAGCATTTTATCCCTTAAATAATTAAAAATACTTTTTCAAACTCAACAGCAAACAATATCATTAATTCAGGAAACTTCAGGAATAGAAAGTCTATTGAAAAAATCTGTGTCTGGGCAATAAACAAAATATTTTGCCAAGAACACGGTGACCTGCTTATCATTCCCAGGGTTCGAATTCCACGACCACAAGTAATTATTACCTGAAAGCAACTCTTGGTATTTTTGCATATTATTCTACAGCATTCATAATCACTTGATAAAATAACCTGCTTGTTTATCTTGGTCAGGTAAAAGGGCTGGTTCTTTGCATTTGAACTTCAAGTCGCATAAGAGACTAGGTGAAATCTGAAAAGTGGAACGAATTGTCAGTATTTTAAGTAGGTGACCAGAACGTATCTCCTTAATATCCTCTACCTTTGGCATGTGAGTTGAAACAATATTATGTCCGAAATCAATTGCTTTCAGGGAGAAAGCCTTGAGAGACTAGGTACGAAGTATTTTGTGACCAGAACGAAAGTAGCATCAGCTGGCGGCTTCACTAATAACTGTTTCCTTACCATAACTGTCAAGCAGTTGGCTTAGGGCTTCTTCTGTTTCAGTTAATAGTCCATTGCTTTCTGCAAGGAAAAAAACTTTTTTGCTCCAGTTCTCTTAATTTTTATTGTTGTGATTCAGGTATTTTTAATTGATTAAATCGTCGTATGGATATAAATACCTTCAATATTTTTATGTTTTTAATCAAAGATTCTATAGTACTTCCATACGATTCTAAGAGGGAATCTGAAATTTATGTCTGAAATTCTTTACCGATGAAGATATGCAGACGTCCTTAAATCAAGTTCGAGGAGCAAAATACACCCAGGGGTAAGGAATAATAAGACAAGGATTATTATTCGGCAAATAAACGTCTCACTCATTGGAAATGCACACCTATATCAAGAAATTACCTAGTTGATATTATTGCACCTATCATATGATGTGCAGCTATAGATTTATAATTCATCAGGATCTTCGATGACAAATCCCTGGAAAGATCATGAATTTATAGTGACTCAGGATCTTCGATGAAAATTCCTGGAAAGTTCATGAATTTATAATGATTTGGGATCTTCGATGAAAATTCCTGGAAAGACCATGAATTTATAATGACTTGGGATCCTAGATGACAAAATCCTGGAAAGATCATGAATTTCTAATGATTCAGGATCTTAGATGACAAATTCCTGGAAAGATCATGAATTTATAATGACTCAGGATCTTCGATGACAAATCCCTGGAAAGATCACGAATTTATAATGACTCAGGATCTTCGATAGCAAATTCCTGGAAAGATCATGAATTTACAATGACTGAGGATCTTCGATGACAAATTCCTGGAAAGATCATGAATTTATAATGACTGAGGATCTTCGATGACAAATTTCCTGGAAAGACTACGACAGAGGCTCTCTCACTTGACCGTCTGTCAAATTCACCACTAAGAGGAAACTTCCTAATGACGAAAGCTTCGAAGTAGAACACAAAAACAAAAACGATCACATCCACATCCCGGAGAATCAGACACGGAACGACCTCCCACTTTGTTAGTTCTCTCCACAACCACCAGATGTCACCTCCTGCAATAATAGAATGTCGAGATCCGTGATTCTTCTTCTTCTTCTTTCTTCTTTCTTCTTCTTCCCATTTCTCGCAATGAATCCCCGCTGGAGTCGAATGGGCCTGGAACACGCGACAACAGCCATCTGCTGCCTGGTTGAGTTGCTTTTATTTCGCTGGAAGACAGCCTGGAAGGAGAGAGGTCTCCGGCGAACGGCCTGTTCGCTTGCCCCCTGGATATCACTGGAATGGGCTGGAAAGTTCCTCTTCTTTTTTCTGGGTTGTAGTTTCTTTTTAATTTCTAGCTTCTTTATATATATGTATATATATTTATATATATATATATATATATATATATATATACACACAAAGACATATCAAAATATATATATTGTATATATATATATATACAGTATATATATATGTATATATATATATATATATATATATATATATATATATATATATATATATATATACATATATATGAATACACACATATATATACACACATATATATATATATATATATATATATATATATATATATATATATATATATATATATATATATATCAACAATATCAGTTCACGGATGTATACATTTCCCTTTGCATGTATGCCAGCTATTGTTGTATTATTGATTTTGGCATTCACAACAAACCCATGGTCCTTCCCAAAGAAAACATGAGAACTTCAATAATTTACTGTTTCATAAACAGAAATAATCAGGAGTAACAAAACGTGAAATTACACTACAGGAATAAAAAAAAAAAAAACACACAGGGATAGAAATTTTTGACGGGGCGTCTGATTGCCCATTCAATTGAAGCGAATATCACTACATGGCTCTCCCTTACTCGCATTTGCCTAATCTTCTTCTCCCTTTTGTTGGGTTGACAAAACTCTTTCCCAGGCTGGCTAACTCGAAGCTGACTCTACACCACCTATTTGTTTTGCTTTGACGAAAATCTCAAAAGAAAACATCAGGTTTCAGGGCTGCAGGTTTTGTTTAGCTTTGACGAAAATCTCAAAGTAAACACCAGTTTCAGGGCTGTCGGTTTTGTTTAGTTTCGACGAAAATCTCAAAGAAAACATCAGTTTTCAGGGCTGTAGGTTTTGTTTTGCTTTGACGAAAATCTCAAAGAAAACACCAGTTTTCAGGGCTGTCAGTTTTGTTTTGCTTTGACGAAAATCTCAAAGAAAACATCAGTTTTCAGGGCTGTAGGTTTTGTTTTGCTTTGACGAAAATCTCAAAGAAAATATCAGTTTTCAGGGCTGTCGGTTTTGTTTAGCTTTGACGAAAATCTCAAAAGAAAACATCAGGTTTCAGGGCTGTCAGTTTTGTTTTGCTTCGATGAAAATCTCAAAGTAAACACCAGTTTCAGGGCTGTCGGTTTTGTTTAGCTTTGACGAAAATCTCAAAGAAAACACCAGTTTTCAGGGCTGTCAGTTTTGTTTTGTTTGGACGAAAAGCTCAAAGAAAACATCAGTTTTCAGGGCTGTCAGTGTTGTTTTGCTTTGACGAAAATCTCAAAGAAAATATCAGTTTTCAGGGCTGTAGGTTTTGTATTGCTTTGACGAAAATCTCAAAGAAAACACAAGTTTTCAGGGCTGTCAGTTTTGTTTTGTTTGGACGAAAAGCTCAAAGAAAACATCAGTTTTCAGGGCTGTCGGTTTTGTTTTGCTTTGACGAAAATCTCAAAGAAAACATCAGTTTTTGAAGATATTTTTCGCTCTTAGAAGTAATTTTGATTTTATTTTAAAACAAATTGGTCTTATTAGGTTAGTCACTGTAATGTCTGTTGTAATTTGACAAGAAATTGGCTTTTGGAAAATAGCTCAGACCTAATCCGGAACATCTTTTATTTCTACTATCTTTCCTGAGAAATTTCTTAATATGCTGATGATTTTTGCTGTTCATATATTCCTTCAACTTTAATTGTATAGTTTTCTTGGATTTTTGGAATTTTAGCTCATGGATTTAATGATAGCAATGGAAATATATTCTGTTGAAAATCCAGGCATTTTAAAAAACTAAGTACTGTAGTAGACTGAAAACCTGAATTCAGTATAATTCTCATTGAATATCATCCTTGATATCTTTAAATATTATGTTTGAGTTTCATATTTTGCTTTTCATTTTAATGATCCCCAAGAAATCTTATTTTACAATCAAGGTTTGTTTTTTAATTTAAATGACTCCCCCGCCTCGAACAAATCATATTTTCGATTCTAAGTCTAGATTTTATAATCAAGAACTGTTCTTCATTTTAAGTACTCCCCAAAATCATATTACCTTTTCTAGAATCGGTTTATCTTAACTATTCTATTTCACTTTCCACAAACTTTACATGTATGAGAAGGGTTGCTTCAAAGCGACCTACCCCTGGGAGGTGGGCCGGGGGGGGAGTTGGGATGGGGAGGGGGTGGTGGGGGAGAAGGGGTGCTACCAGATGGTAATCGACTTCCCCCTCACAGAATTTGCTCAGAGCACAACTCGATGCGGAGGAAGGTCTGCAAAAGGCTCTTTGAAATCGCTTTTGTAGACATTGAAGCTTTCGCTGCGAGAAATGGTAGCGACATGAGTTGTGTTGTAATGTTTCATTTCTAAACATTCCCAAAAAGGACGTTTCTGAGAGGCGGGAAGGAATAGCCGCTTCTGAGGTGCTACGATGACACAAAGGCCCTTCAGGAGTCCGTGTTGGAGCGTGTCTTTTACGCCCTCTCTCTCTCTCTCTCTCTGTGAAAGGATACAAACCCAACAAATCTTTGTTTGTAGCCTGGTGTTCGCTAGGAGCTTGCAAGCTGCCTGACCGAAGCATTTAATCATTAAATCATTTTTTGCGTCTTTGTAAATGATATATTTTGGAAAATTTGATATAAAACAACATCCTCACATCCGGATGTATGCAAATTCTATATTTTGCTAAAGTTAATATCAAGAATATTCTTATTTTCGTAAGTACATAACGTCTAAAGATGTGAACAAGAAATTAGACAGGGACAGAGAGAGGTTTAATCCCAAAGTATGATATGGACCGGTCTTTTGAAAGTTTGGGTTTTCAGTAAAAATGGCAAGAGAGAGAGAGAGAGAGAGAGAGAGAGAGAGAGAGAGAGAGAGAGAGAGAAATAAACAAAATTTTACACGTGGTTTAAATCTACATTGGTTTAACCTTTGATTTTATTGATTGTGAAACATTAAGAGAGAGAGAGAGAGAGAGAGAGAGAGAGAGAGAGAGAGAGAGAGAGAGAGAGAGAGAGAGAGCCTTGTAAATAAAAGAAATTTTACACGTGGTTTAAATCTACATTGGTTTAACCTTTGATTTTATTGATTATGAAACATTAAAAAGAGAGAGAGAGAGAGAGAGAGAGAGAGAGAGAGAGAGAGAGAGAGAGAGAGAGAGAGAGAGAGAAAAGGTCTCGTAAAAAAAAAAAATTTTACACGTGGTTCAAATCTACATTGGTTTAATCTTTGATTTTATTAATTATGAAACATCAACTTTGTGTCACTAAGAGGCAAAAGAAATATGAAGGCCTTCACTTTTCCTGTTGACTGAAAGACAAAAGCTCCTTTTCACCAGTTACCACGATAAACAACAAGTAATACCTCCCCGTAGGGAGGTAGTGCCGTCAGTGCACCTCGTGTGGTGCACCGTAGGCATTGCTTAAGGTTCTTTGCAGCGTGTCTTCGGCCCCAGCTGCAACCCCTTTCGTTTCTTTTAATGCACCTCCTCTCATATTCTGTTTCTTCCATCTTACTTTCCACCCTCTCCTAACACTTGATTCATAAAGCAACTGCTTTGAGGTTTTCCTCCCGTTACACCTTTCAGACCTTTTACTGTCAATTTCCTTTTCAGCGCAGAATGACGTCATAAGTCCCAGTGCTTGGCCTTTGGCCTAAATTCTATATTGCAATTCAGTTCAACAAGTAATACCTAAGACAAGCAAAGTATAACAAGTAAACAAAAGGACAATAAGGCTGGCTAATGAGAATACTCATTCATCTTCATATCTTTCATTAGAGAAAGGGAAAGAAAGCCTATGGGAGTATACACAGCCCTATTATAAGACTTATCACCCCCTCTTAAACAGTAGGAAGTACAGGTACTAACCATTAATTCATTAGTTTGTTACCTGTACATAAAGGGCAGGGAACTACACCATTAACACTCAGAGAGAGAGAGAGAGAGAGAGAGATTCTCAGTCAAAAACATAACACATAAAAAAACATATCAGAGAGAGAGAGAGAGAGAGAGAGAGAGAGAGAGAGAGAGAGAGAGAGAGAGAGAGAGAGAGAGATTCTCAGTTAAAAGTAGAAAACACCCTGAGAGAGAGAGAGAGAGAGAGAGAGAGAGAGAGAGAGAGAGATTCTCAGTTAAAAATAGAGAGAGAGAGAGAGAGAGAGAGAGAGAGAGAGAGATTCTCAGTTAAAAATAGATAACACCCAGAGAGAGAGAGAGAGAGAGAGAGAGAGAGAGAGAGAGAGAGAGAGAGAGAGAGAGAGATTCTCAGTTAAAAATAGAGAACACCCAATTAAAATTTTCAGGATCGAGCAACACGTAAGAGGAGTGTTTATTCAGAAAAATTTTTGACTAACATATCAACATATTTTTCCCCCAGTTCCCGTTACTTGATAGTGACACTTATATTTCTAACAGATAATTATTTTGTCTAGTTTTGGTATCAATGTATTAAGGCAAATGTAAACTGATTTATGTTTTCGTTACATTATTATCAAAGAACTTGAAAAGCAAAAGGAAATATTGGCATAGATTTGCCAATGATCCAATTGGAAGCAGAAACTAATGAAGTTGATTTATATCTTTATGATGTGATAAACAAAGATGATGCGTGTTTGTGAGTGTGTGTATTTGTGCGTGTGTGTATTTGCAGTGTTTATATGTATGTGTATGTGTATGTTTCACCAACTAATTTCCTGTCTCAAGAGAACTCAAGTGTTTTCTTAGACGAGTAAATGCACACCCACTCACTCATGCTTGCAAAATATCAAACCTTTCTTTTTAATACCTAATGATAAATTTATCATTAAATCATCACGAAATTTTTAAATATATTATTAAATCAATGCTATAATGACATAAAAACCCAGCTTGCGATGAAAATGTGCCCCCCCCCAAAAAAAAGTGAAAATATTTGTTATAATTAAACCAAGAATGTTGAGATTTTTCCTCTTAATATTCAGTGATAAATTTACAACTATATCATCATTCAAGTACATTAATATATTGTTCAATTAATGCTATTATGACATAAAAAATACTTTCATTTTCCAAAGCAACTTGCGATGCAAATATACACACCCTCAAAAGTAAATCAAGAATATTGAGATATTTCCTTATGATATTCAATGATAAATTATAACTAAACCATCATTCAAGTACATTAATATACTATCAAAACAATACTATGATAATAAAAAAATACTTTCATTTTCCAAACCACCTTGCTATGAAAATATACACACGCGAAAAAATTAAAGTTTCTCATAAGTAAACCAAGAATATTGAGATATTTCCTTTTAATATTCAGTGATAAAATCATAACTAAATCACCATTCAAGAACATTAACATACTATCAAATTAATGCTATGACAATAAAAAAAAAATACTTTCATTTCCCAAACCAACTGGCTATGAAAATACACACACACACACAAATTAAGTTTCTCCTAATTAAACCAAGAATGTTGAGATTTTTCAAGGATTCCCTCCTCACAGACATTAAAGCTTCCATGGCAAATCTGCTAAAGTCAGCCTTGTAACGCCTAATTAAGGAGTGCCAGACGAGATCTCCGGGACGTGGAAAGTGTAGCCATTTTCACTGACTACGGTGAAGAGAAATTCTTCAAGAGTCCCTCAACAAGATTATTTTTTTTACAGTACTGTCTCTTTTTTTTAATGATCTCTCTCTCTCTCTGAGCAGTTAAAGATATGCATAAATTCAAGCATACTGTATATAAAAGCATATATATATATTTCTAGACAGTAAGCTTTCGCTAGCCACTGATAGCTTTGACTAAATGGCTCGCATTGGAAAACCATATATGGTCAGTACACATAACACAAACAGACGTATATGTATATATATATATATATATATATATATATATATATATATATATATATATATATATATATACACGCATATATATGTATGCATATACATATATATCCTTTATTCATTTCTATCCATAGATCGTTTTCCTTCACTCATCAATTTTTCTTCTGTTACACAAATCTCTACCTGGATATGAAAGACGATATAATTAAACCCATGACGACGAAAACATTAATCATAAGAGAACAGGAAATCCCATCGCCTCAAAGCAGGCCACTTATTTACAGCCAGAACCAGACCATTTTAATGAACAAAGCTCTTCGCCAAACCAAACACGGTACAATCTACAAAACACGCCCAGTTTTAGAACGGAGCGAAAAAAACACGAAAACATTTCAAAACACCTACGTGTTTTGACGATTCCGGCACAGCCTAGGCATATCTACCTAATGCATCAGACTGCGCCAATAGATTTTTCACTTATGGTATGAAAGCCCCAGTGTAAAAGGTGGTGTACTCGTGAAAAGTACTGAGCTTCCCTTGAGAGTTGAAGGCAATTTCATCACTTTATGAGAGAGAGAGAGAGAGAGAGAGAGAGAGAGAGAGAGAGAGAGAGAGAGAGAGAGAGAGAGAGAGAGAGAGAGAGAGAGGAGAAGAAAGAGAGAGAGAGAGAGAGAGAGAGGCAGAGAGGAGAGAGAGAGAGAGAGAGAGAGAGAGAGAAAGAAAGAGAGAGAGAAAAGAGAGAGAGAGAGAGAGAGAGACAGGTAGAGAGAGGAGGAGGAGAGAGAGAGAGAGAGAGAGAGAGAGAGAGAGAGAGAGAGTGTGTGTGTGTGTGTGTGTGTGTGTGTGTGTGTGTGTGTGAGAGAGAGAGAGAGAGAGAGAGAGAGAGAGAGAGAGAGAGAGAGAGAGATATGTGGTCATAGAGTGAGAGAGAATGAGAGGGAGAGAAAGAATAAGAGAGACACGTAGACTTAACGTTGGAGAGAGAGAGAGGAGAGAGAGAGAGAGAGAGAGAGAGAGAGAGAGAGAGAGAGAGAGAGAGAGAGAGAGAGACTAAGCACTGACGTTCTGACGTGAGATTCGGAGCTGTAGGATTATTCTAAAGTCATTGTTCCATGTGGGGCTTCAAAACCTACTTTGGGAGGATACAAAAAAAAAAAAAAAAAAATACAAAGCTTGTTACTTCCATCTCAGTAGGTAGACTTTAAAATGAAATAGAACATTTCATGAGATTTAGATGAAGATAGTCTATCTTATCTTACTCCATCTGGTAAGGTAGGCGTCACAATTGAATATGAAAAAAATTTTCTGAACCTCTGATGAGTTTTAAGTAAAGATATTTTACCTTATTCAACTAATTTGTATCAAAATTAAGGTATCAGTAAATTCAAAAGCTTTCTAAGGAAGACCACAAACGTAAACAAAACAAAACAAGTGAAAAATGCGCCGAAATTTCCTCGGCGCTGTCGAGTTTTCTGTGCATCCTATAATCAAGGCCACCGAAAATAGATATACCTTTCGGTGGTCTCGGTATAATGCTGTATGAGCCGCCGCCCATGAAACTTTAACCACAGGCCCTTGGTGACCTGGCCTATATCGTTGCCAGAAGCACGGTTATGGCTAACTTTAACCTTGAATAGAATAAGAAGTACTGAGGCTAGAGGGCTGCAATTTGGTATGTTTGATGATTGGAGGGTGGATGATCAACATACCAATTTGCAATCCTCTAGCCTCAGCTTATAAGATCTTTACAGGAATAGCGCGGACAGAAAAAGTGCGGACAGAAAGAAGTGCCGACAGAAAAAAGTGCAGACGGACAGACAAAGCCGGCACTACAGTTTTCTTTTCAGAACACTGAAAGCATCTTTCGAAAAAGCTATCATAATGGCTTGTCTTCATACCTGAATATAGATTCTGTAGAAATCTACAGCAATGCTTATCAAAATTTTATGAATTATAAGTAGAAAATATTAATTTCCATGATAAAAAAAAATCAAATGAAAAATTTATTCTACCAATTTGTCGCAGAATCAAGGTATTAGTGAATTAAAAATCTTTCGGAGTAAGACCACGTACCGTAAGAATACAAAAAGCAACTGCAGGAAACGTATTCTTGATAGCTCGTCTTCACATCTAAAAAAAGTTTCTGTAGCTATCTGCAGTAACTTGAAAAATATGGAACATGATGTCTTACAAAAAGCGTGTTTATGATACACCGTGGTAATGGCCTGTCGTTGTATCTTTATATATACTGTATGTGTGTATATATATATATATATATATATATATATATATATATATATATATATATATATATATATGTATATGTATATATATATACATACATACATACACAGCTCGAAAAAAAATGCAAAATAATGGCTTACAGCCACCCGTACGCCAACAAGGAAATTTGCCAAACCATCTCCCCGTCTTTTGGCGAAGATATAGAGCAGAACATCGTACTTATTTCCAACAATTATCGTGCAGGGTAAAGAGAAGTCTTCCGTGTTTCATCCTTCCTCGCGTTTCCTCCCCCATGACATTTATTACCTGTCAAGTACTTATACAAATATAGTCCAGTGGAGCTCTGCTCGTCCATTACTCTATGTTCTGTTGACCAGCTGACGTTGGGAGGGGTGTTAGCTATGAAAGATAATATTTATCACTAAGAGAGAGAGAGAGAGAGAGAGAGAGAGAGAGAGAGAGAGAGAGAGAGAGAGAGAGAGAGAGAGTTCTGAGTGGTATCAGGTCATTTATAGAGGACCTCTCTTATAAGGGAAAACATCTGATTTTCCACCCTCTCCTGACAATTGATTCAACATTATTTTCAGCGCTGAATGACCTCGTAGGTCCCAGCGCTGGGCATTTGGCCTAAGTTTTATGTATCAGATACTGGGTCTTGTGTTATGCTGCATAACTTTTCACTTTCTAACACTAACACTCGCTCTTTTCTTAAATGTCCCATATTTATTTGACTTTTTACAATATTAAATCAGGGATAGCCCTCCTGAAAAAGCTTCCAAATATTTAACACAAAAATGGCTCTTGCGTACAGTTTTTGTGCTTAAGATATTAACAAGAGTTTTCTGTACAGCGTATAATGCTGTATGAAACTTTCAGCCACGGCCCAAGAAACTTTTAGCCGCCGTCCATTGGTGGTGGCCTGTGTTGTTGGTACCTATAACACTGCCAGACGTACAATTATGGCTAACTTTAACCTTAAATAAAATAAAAACTACTGAGGCTGGAGGGCTGCAATTTGGTATGTTTGATGATTGGAGGGTGGATGATCAACATACCAATTTGTAGCCCCCTAGCCTCAGTAGTTTTTAAGATCTGAGGGCGGACAGAAAAAGTGCGGACAGAAAAAAGTGCAGACAGAATAAAGCGCGGATGGACAGACAAAGCCGGCACCATAGTTTTCTTTTACAGAACGAAATTTCAAATGGCAAAACACAAAAATATTTTCACGGCAACTACTGTAGTATTTTCGGAACTTCTTTATAAATACAACCTAAACAATACTCTGATTTATGAATGTCTTATCCCACCCAGATATTTTTTCTAGCGCTGCCTCTGCTCGGTAATCTTGGAGGAGCTTAAGTACTTAGGAAGGAAAAGATGTCTGTCGGAATTAATTGGACCCAAGAATGTTTTTTTTTATCTGAACGTGGAACAAGTTTACCAAATCCTTTGCAATTTTTGTCTTTTGATTATTTGAAGGTTTTAAGAAAATCTGGAAAGGTTAATGACGTAAATGATATCAGTTATTTTATTCAGGATAAGTCACTGGAGATTGTTAAGACTGCAGTTAATAGAACAAATTCTTCGCTAATATCAAACTTACGTTCTCACTTACAGATTACAAGGGTTGAAGTCTTGCAACCATGAAGCGGAACCAAGACCAACGGAATTAAGAGAGGCTTCGAAGCTTCGAAACTTTGAAGCTGACTTTTCATGAAGTTGAGATTGAAAGGCCTGAAGCATTTTCCCCAGATACTTCCTTCATCAGCTAAATTTCAGTCTGGATTTACGTTCATTGATTGATTGGTTCATGAAACTAGCGGAGAAACATTCGAGGACAGCATCGGAAATTTTGAATTGCAGGTCAGCGGGGAAAAAAAATATGAGCATTAAAAGTCTTAGACAAAGGAATATATATATATATATATATATATATATATATATATATATATATATATATATATATATATATATATATACATATACATATATATATTTAAGCTCTTTTTTGATAGCACAACGCCTGCTCCAGTCCTCATCTCCAGCCGTATTAATTCATCTGTTTTGCTTTCTTCTCTTTGCCAATGACCAATTGCAACTTACGTGTCCATTCATACATATGAGAAATCAGTAATACGGCATTCTTCTTCTTCTTCGTCTCAGTTTAATTCCTGGTCGGGGTCGTCGTTTTTACTGAACCTTTTCAAGGTGACTCTGACCTTCACTGTACGGCTCAATTCATGTGGTATGGCTGATGTTTTATGGCCGACTTCAGCCCTCCCAACTTATCCGGGCTTAGGAAAAATAAACCTCCTTTATCAACGAGTACTCAAATAATTGTTCCAAGAACTGTATTGCAACCATGCGTTCCCTTTTCTCTCGAAAATCAATTATAATATGGCAACACTCGTCGGACTAATATCTCATTTTTCGAAGGCGCTGAAGGAGACAGCCACTTTAAGGCTCTCCGATATCACAAAGAGCCTTCAGGATTCTATGTCAAAGAGAGAGGCTTTAATCTCTCTCTCTCTCCCCTCTCTCTCTCTCTCTATCAAGGGATCGTGACTCTGAAGATCTTTGAAACCTGATACTCTTGTACGAGGCCGCCCTCTTGAGGGAGGAGGTGGAATATTAGGTTCGGAGTGAATATACTGTCAAAACGTTTTTGATATATTCTGTATTGCAACAGGATACAGAAATGGGGGAGAAATATGCAACAGTTACCTCTAGAGAAACGAACTAATAGTCTGTTGAAATTTTGACCTTTCTGTTAATTTTTTTTTATGCGCCCTTTCTATATTTAAATTTTCTGTTGAATATTTATTATTACAAATCATTCTGAGAAATCATTGTAAATGTCTGGATTGGTCAGTCTAAATCTATGCAAAAATATTTCATTACGGGGGTTACTTGCCTCCTTGTAAATGGAATTTGCCTGTTTATTGAGAGAATTCGCCTGCTTGTAAACAGAATTCGCCTGGTTGTAAATAGAATTCGCCTCTTTATAAACAGAAGTCGACTGGTTGTAAACAGAATTCGCCTGGTTGTAAACAGAATTTGCCTGGTTGTAAACAGAACTCGCCTGTTCGTCAACAGAATTCGCCTGATTGTAAACAGAATTCGCCTGGTTGTAAATAGAATTCGCCTGCTCGTCAACAGAATTCGCCTGATTGTAAACAGAATTCGCCTGGTTGTAAACAGAATTCGCCTGGTTGTAAATAGAATTCGCCTGGTTGTAAACAGAATTCGCCTGGTTGTAAACAGAATTCGCCAGGTTGTAAACAGAATTTTCCTGTTTGCAAACAGAATTAACATTTCAGTCTACTTCCATTGTCGCTCTCCTTCTTCAGTCTTCTTGTCCAACCTCTCTAACTGTTACTTCTTAGTGCAGCTGTCGTGCTTTCTCCTAGTTCCACTTTTAGACAGCTGTCCTTCACGTCATTTGTTTACTGGATCTTTTCCTCTTGCTGTTCAACCACTCCAACTCCCTCTTTTCACTGTCCGGAGCACGTCAAAATACATGAGAATTTCTTACGTGCAATCAAATGGACTTGTTCACACCATCACGTCACGTCACCATCAAGAACACGGCATCCACCGTCACATCACGACACGTTTTCTTAGAAAGAATATTTTGACGTGAAGCGACGTGACGGTGCTTATGCAAGTTTCTTACCGCTAAAAGTCTCTGAGCCGCTGAGGTTGGGCACGGACTAAAGTTAAGTATACCTTAGTTTTACCAGACCACTGAGCTGATTAACAGCTCTCCTAGGGCTGGCCCGAAGGATTAGACTTACTTTACGTGGCTAAGAACCAATAGGTTACCTAGAAACGGGACCTATAGCTTATTGTGGAATCCGAACCACATTATACCGAGAAATGAATTTCCATCACCAGAAATAAATTCCTCTAATAGTCTAATCCTTCATTAGCCGGCCGGAGACTCGCCCAACGAGGAACAAGAACGGGATTGTGATTGATAGCGTGAATACAAGGCACAGCTGATGGGACGGTGACGTGACGTGACGTGTCGGTGACGTGATGGTATGATGTGAATCATCCTAATCCCGTTCAGTTCGTGCCCAACCCCAGCGACTCACAGATTTAGCTTTAAGAAACTTGCATAAGCACCGTCACGTCACGTCACGTCAAAATATTCTTTCCAAGAAAACGTGTCGTGAGGTGACGGTGGATGCCGTGTGCTTGACGGTGACCTGACCTGACGTGATGGCGTGAACAAGTCCATTTGATTACTTGTAAGAAATTCTCACGTACTTTGACGTGACGTGATGTGTCGGTGACGTGATGGTATAATGTGAATCAGCCTTTCTTGACGCGAGGCGGTTGGAAATCACCCCAGCCTTCTGGGCATAACACCCTAATCCCCGCTTCGTTAACTTCGTAAGGCTGTTAACAGGGAATCGAATTCAGTTTGCTAGCGCAAACTCCAGTGACTGTGGGACTATTTACAACGGTGATTTGGAGTATGTGAAATACGGTGATGGGGAGATGATTACGCAGGTCTGAGCGTAAAATAAAGAAGAGGGAATTTGAGAAGCAGTGCTTATAGAGACGAGCTGTTGACTGAAGCGGAACCATGGCAGAAATAGACGATGTTTGAATATTTTTGTTTGTAATTTTGGCGTACGTGAAATAATTATAATGTAGGTCTGAGTTTACAAACAATGACGAGAGAATTTGAGAAGTAGTGCTGACAGGGTTAATTTTTAGTTTTCTGTAAAAGAAAAGTGTTGCGCCGGCTTTGTTTGTCCGTCCGCACTTCATTCTGTCCGCACTTTTTTTCTGCCCGCACTTTTTCGGTCCTCCCTCAGTTCATAAAAACTACTTAGGCTAGAGGGCTGCAAGTTGGTATGTTGATCATCCACCCTCCAATCATCAAACGTACCAAATTGCAGCCCTCTAGCCTCAGTAGTTTTTATTTTATTTAAGGTTAAAGTTAGCCATAACCGTGCATCTGGCAACGATATAGGCCAGGCCACCACCGCCCCGTAGTTAAAGTTCCATGGGCCGCGTCTCATACAGCATTACACCGAGACCACCGAGTGATAGATCTGTCTTCGGTGGCCTTGATTTTGCGCTGTGGCGGCTGTACAGAAAACTTGATTGCGCTGAAGAAATTTCGGCGCATTTTTTCCTTGTTTACTATTAAAACGTCATTTTTATCATTGAAAAAATAACAAAAAAGACGAAAGAAATGATCTTTCCCACAAAGTCATCTCCAGCCACCCAGCACAGGAAACGAAGCCGTAACTTGTTGAAAGAGAAAAGTTAGATAAATCCATTTTTTCCCCTCTCCTGATCTCTGATGACGTCAGAATTACCCACAATCCCACCCCCAGCCCCATTACTCCCACAATCCCCCACAACCCCTCCTCTCTGCCAATTTGTGATGGCCAGTGTCACTTATTTTTGATGGAAATCCAATTTTGATCATTGCTTTGTCACTCTTTTAGTCCTTTTTATTTTCCGGGTTCTGGCTATATTTTCCTCCTCATCCTTTTTTTTTCTTTTTTTTTTTTTCTCAGTCATTTATTATTTCGCGTTTCCTCTGTCTGTTCGTTCGTATGTCTGTCTGTCGGTTTGTCTCTCTATTTGTCTGTCTCTTCCTTTTGCAAAATTTAGAATAAATTCACAAGTTCTTTTTGGGTGGGGGGGGTGGGTGAGATGGCCAATAAGCGTTTCTGGGATTTTTGGGAAGGGGCGAGTGAGGAGGAGGAGGGGGGGGGGGGTGGAGGAGGGAGGGGAGGGGAGGTGGGCTGGGAGGGGAGGAGGGAGGGATGGAGGAGGGAGGAGGGGATTGGGTGGAGGGGAGGGTGGAGGAGGGAGGAGGAGGAGGAGGAGGGAGGGGGAGGTGAGGAGTGGAGGGGGTGGAGGAGGAAGAGGGATTGGGTGGAGGAGGGAGGAGAAGGTGGAGAGGGGTGGAGGAGTGAGGAGGGGAGGGGAGGGGTGGAGGAAGGAGAAGGAGGAGGGGAGGGGAGGGACGTGGTGGTGGAGGGATGGGTGGAGGAGGGAGGAGAAGGTGGAGGGGGTGGAGGAGGGAGGAGGGGAAAGGAGGGGTGGAGGAGGGAGGAGGAGGAGGAGGAGGGGAGGGGGGAGGTGGGTGAGTGGAGGGGTGGAAGAGGGAGGAGAAGGTGGAGGGGGGTGGAGGAGGAGGAGAGGGAGGGGATGGGTGGAGGAGGGAGGAGGGAAGGGTATGGGTGGTGGAGGGGGTGGGGAGGGGAGATGAGAGGAGGGGAGGGGATGGGAGGGGAAGCGGGGGAGGTGATGGGGTTGTGAGGTCCAAAATACCTCTCAGATTTGGAGGGAAGAATATGTGGGGAGGGGGAGTTGGTTTGGAAGGGGGAGGAGGAGGGGAGGGGAAGGGGATGGGGTGGGAGAGAGAGGGGGCTTTGAGGCCCAATAAACACTTTCGAAATTTTGGGAAGGGCGGGGGGAGTAGGGGTTGGTGTGAGTGCTAATATTTATTTCGGAAATGGACTGAAAAACTTGGACCAAACATCAAACAGGAGAAACATCTCAATAACGTTGGTAAATGTTATGTGGGACCACATTTCAAATAACGTCACAATAACGTAATGAAACGTTATCTGGGACCGCATTTCAAATGACGTCACAATAACGTAATGAAATGTTATTTGGGACCGTATTTCAAATGACGTCACAATAACGCAATGGAATGTTACGTGGGACTACATTTCAAATGACGGCACAATAACTTTGCTCTCAGTGTGATGTGAAGGCAGCTGAGCGGAGGTATTTAGTTTTATAAAAAGGAATTGGATCCTTTATAAACATTGAAATGTTAGCTACCGCTGTAAAGACTGCAGCCTACAGAATTAGGATGTTTTCTTATGGAGTTAGATATTGTTAACTAGGTACAATAACTAACGACCATGACAAAAAATGAACCTATTCAACGTTGCAAGGTGTCAAGGGTTTTGTAACTGAAAGCAGAGCCTTTAATAATAATAATAATAATAATAATAATAATAATAATAATAATAATAATAATA
>NC_089781.1:97345487-97352987 GCF_040412425.1 Macrobrachium rosenbergii
ATATATAACAGAATCATTACAGTTTAATGAACAGCGCAGCCTCTCTTGCCAAAAAGATTAATAATAAAAAACCCCCAGAAAACTAAATAAATCCACGGCGAAATAAAACAATTCCATATCAAGTGAAAGCCCTGATATCCCCGGATAATTATCCTATCAAAGTGGGAAACCAAACGTGTGGGTTGTCAGCCCCACCTACCTACCTTGACTACATCACGCAGCAAATGGGAGGAAAATCTACGGTAATATTCCCCAATTTCAGGACACATTATCCACCCATCCCCTTATACTGTATGGGGAGATGGGATGGAAGGTGGAGGGGTGTCCATTATTCCATTAGAAGGTTACCTGGTGATGCAGTGAAGCGAGTTGATACGCACCTGATAATGTTTAGTGTAGGGGAGGGGGGAGAGAGAGAGAGAGAGAGAGAGAGAGAGAGAGAGAGAGAGAGAGAGAGAGAGAGAGAGCAAGTTGGAGGATAGTGTTTTGGTAATTTATTGAATTTTTCCTTATTGAAATCATATTTTTAATTTTTCATGTTGTAATAATGTTTGCGAATCATGGTTAAGATGTGATTCTTTTATACTCAAAAATCTTTTTGTTGCATTATATATATATATATATATATATATATATATATATATATATATATATATATATGTATGTATATATAAATATTTATATACATATATATATATATATATATATATATATATGAATGTTATTGTGTATGTATGTATATAAATATTTATATACATACATAAATACACACACCCACACACATATATATATATATATATAAATATATATATATATATATATATATATTGTGTGTGTATGTATGTAAATAGATATTTATATACATACATAATATTACATATAATAACATATATATATATATACAAATATATACATATATATATATATATATATATATATATATAAACATATATATATATATATATATATATATATATATATATATATATATATATATATATATATATATATATATATATATATATATATATATATATATATACATCTGTCGAGCAAGAAGTACAAATAATAATAATATGACCTACGACACCCATCCAAAATCACAGCTCAGAAACTCATTCCCGGGTAAATCTCGTCCTGTTAATATCTAATAATTCCATCAGACTGTATTATCTCGTATCTCCTTTGTTGTCCCCGCATCCCCTTATTGTATATATAGGAAATGAGAACATGTCTTTATGCAGTGCATTCACAATGCTTCTTTATGACGGAGGTGAACTCTCTCTTTGTTGCCCCGGCACTACAGGAAATTGTTTGTGTGACGCGAGAGGATTTTATTGAAATGCATTGAATGTCAGCAGAGATTGTCCGAAGTGGTCGTCTCTGCAGTCAGGAAGAAATAGTCTTATAAAATGTATGATTATGGAACTGGCATTTATAAAAACTGGATAGCATGTTTCTATGATTCACTGGTAAATGATTGAGAGAGAGAGAGAGAGAGAGAGAGAGAGAGAGAGAGAGAGAGAGAGAGAGAGAGAGAGAGTACAGTATATGCAAGTTCGTTGCAAGCCTTTTGAACATAATTTTGGTATAGAGACCACGAATATAATAAAGAAAATTAATACAAATATCAGTACATAATGCATAATCTTATACAATCGTTTCTTTTTTACTATTGAGATTGATGGCATTAAAAACAGGTAAAAAGTGCGCCGAGTTTTCTGTACAGCCGCTACAACGTATAGTCAAGGCAAACGAAAATAGATCTGTCTTTCGGTGGTCTCGGTATAATGCTGTATGAGTCACGGCCCTTGAAACTTTCAGCCACGGGCCGGTGGTGGCCTATCCTATATTGTTGGCAGACACACGATTATGGTTAACTTTAACCTTAAATAAAATAAAAACTACTAAGGCTAGAGGGCTGCAATTTGGTATGTTTGATGATTGGAGGGGCCATGATCAACATACCAATTTGCATCCCTCTAGCCTCAGTAGTTTTTTTTATAGAAAACTAATAAACTAAAATGATCTCTCTGCAAGGTTACAAAACAAAATTATTATTCCTACAACATAGCGAGAATCTGATATTCCATTGCGGTAACTTTCTTTACATTATAAAGATAAACATTCGTAAGATATTTCATTGTGCTGATTCTCTTCACGTGATGAAGATAAACGTCCAAAAGAATTCTAAAGCAACCCTTTTAGTCTCTGAATAAAGATTAGGTATTTAAAGCTTTAACAAACTGCTTACTTCGAAATGCGATCTATCCGTGCAACACCGGCGCCGTTCGGGAATACAAAAACATCAGACCTTATCCTATTCACCTACATCTCTCCATTATGCGAGACCTCTTTTCAATAATCGAGAAAAATCTTTACATCACAGTTCAGGTAAACAATGGCTTCTGAAATATCCTAACTTGATCACAGGTCGTGATGAGTTTTGTTTCAGTTTCCTAGATTATAAAGGCCCGCCTTCTTTCTTTCTTCATATCTTTTCTGTAGCTGGAAAACCAAATAACAAAATTATTCTTTTCAACGTATTGTCCACCCATATAAAATACGTTTTCTTTGTGTTCTATAATAGGCTCGGTTTTTGTTATCGAGAGATCAGAAAACGGACGTTGTAACAAAGCATCAAGAGTGGAAGATTCCTTTAAACTGATCAGGCAAAAGTATTTTGTTCAAATAAAGTGGGATAATATGAAGGGAAACTTCATACAACAAAGTTTGTTGAATTTACTTTTAGGTTAGAAAAATCCGTTGCACCGTTTTCAGAATGATTCGTTAAGCGATGTTTACGTTCATTATGGAAAAGAACTATATAGAACGCTTATTTCTGAAAACTTCCGGCATATGTGATATGGTTCCTTTTTTTGGGGTAAGGGGGGTTTTGTACAGAGCATCTTGTTCTGCGTAATATTTAGGCCTACGGAGGTCGTGTTTCATTTAGTTTTCCTGTCAACGTGGAGGGGTTTGACACTTGATTAAATTCAAGTCCGAACGACGAAACGACAAAGATATCTAGGCTTTTGCGTTCCCACATCAACTATTTAATTATATTTCTGTTTACAATGACGTGTATCTGTTGAGTTGTGAAGACTCAGAAGTCTTACATATAAAGCAACGGATGTAGAATCTGAACAAAAAATCGAATAAGTAGAATGAAATGGCAAAATGAATGTTTTCGTAATTTGAGAGAGAGAGAGAGAGAGAGAGAGAGAGAGAGAGAGAGAGAGAGAGAGAGAGAGAGAGAGAATGATTGATTTCCCTTTTACTGAGGATCATCTTGTCGAGGTCCCATTGTTTTGATGATATGCATTTTGACCGAGTAACGAATACTGTTATTTAATATCCGGCCCCCCCTCTCTCTCTCTCTCTCTTACTCTCTCTCTCCCTAGCTGCAACACACAATAATCATCTAACAACTAGGTGTATAATTAACTTCTTACAGGATTTTAGGAAAAGGCCCTATCTGTCCATCCTCGTAAGGTGAGAGAGAGAGAGAGAGAGAGAGAGAGAGAGAGAGAAACTTCCCGGTTTCCTAAAATTAAGCCACTGGTCTTTAGACTTTCTCGATACTTAATCAAAAACACCAATCCTGTGAGGTAGACGAGAGCAAATAAGGAAGAGGGGCCTTCAAGATTCCTTCCTCTTTCCCTCGACATTAGAGAGAGAGAGAGAGAGAGAGAGAGAGAGAGAGAGAGAGAGAGAGAGAGAGAGAGAGAGAGAGAGAGCGCCTTCGACGTGAGAGACGGCAAAGGCGGCAGCAGCAGAAGAAGAAGAAAAACACAAGGCCTTGTTGTGATGCTTCATTTTTCAACATCCCCCCAGAAAGGACGCTTCGACGTGTTTCAAGGAACAGCTACTTTAAGATACTCCAGGTAGCACAAAGGGGGCCGTTAGGATCTCATGTCAGGAGGGGGTTTCTTATTTCTCTCTCTCTCTCTCTCTCTCTCTCTCTCTCTCTCTCTCTCTCTCTCTCTGCGTTGGAATAAAGAAGGGAACGTCTTACGTGCCGAGAACCGTTGTTTATAAGCTGGTACTCTTGCCAGACGTCACGTTCATAAGCTATTGGTTCTAGAGAGGGCACAGAAAGAAGGCTGGAAGGTTATTTTGTTAAATGGACCTTACAAAAACAGGTAAAATTCTCCATATATTCCTGAGAATGGAGCAGGAATTTCCAGTTATGACATAATAATCTACAAGAGGGAGGGGGAAAGATTACTTTGTTAAAATTCTCCATATATTCCTGAGAATGGAGCAGGAATTACCAGTTGTAAGATACACTATAATAATCTACACGAAGGAGGGTGAAAGATTATTTTGTTAAAATTCTCCATATATTCCTGAGAATGGAGCATGAATTACCAGTAATAAGACGCATTATAATAATCTACAAGAAGGAGGCTAAAAGATTATTTTGCTAAATGGACCTTATAAAAACAGGTAAAATTCTCCATGGAACAGGAATTTCCAGTATTAAGACAAATTATAATAATCTACACGAAGGAGGGTGAAAGATTGTTTTGTTAAATGGACCTTATAAAAAACAGGTGAAATTCTCCATATATGCCTGAGAATGGAACAGAAATTACCAGTTGTCAAACATTATAATAATCTACACGGAGGATGGAGAAAGATTATTTTGTTGAAAGCACCTTATAAAAACTGGTAAAATTCTCCATATATTCCTGAGAAAGGAACAGGAATTACCAGTTACAAGACACATCATAATAATCTACACGAAGGAGACTGAAAGATTATTTTGTTAAATGGACCTTATAAAAACTGACGTAAAATTCTCCATATATTACTGAGAATGGAAGAGGAATTACCAGTTATAAGACGCTTTACAATAATCTACACGAAGGAGGGTGAAAGTTTTTTTCTATTAAATGGACCTTATAAAAACTGATGCAAAATTCTCCATATATTCCTGAGAATGGAGCAGGAATTACCAGTTACAAGGCGCATTATAATAACATACTTCCGAAGGGTATTTGATATGTATTCATCACATACATAGCACAAACGGGTTGAACGAGTCAACGACTGGAAGTGAAGAACTTAATGGACCTTATAAAAACTGACGTAAAATTCTCCATATATATCCGAGAACGGAGCAGGAATATTCCCAGTAATAAGATACATCATAATGATTTACTTCTGAAGGATGTTTAAAATGTATTCATCTCAGGCATATCACAATTATGTTCAAAACAAGGCGGCAACTGGAAGTGAACAATGAACCTTTTAGCAGATGCTGGATAGTAATATGATGCACTGGTTAGGATCAGCAACATGTCGTTGACTTGTATTCAACATATTTTTGATGAGTACATGATAAGTTACAAACATGTTTATGTGTGGCTGTTATGGAACAGATACAGGGGCTTATATAAAAAAAAAATCGTAAAATTTACCTTAGATGTAATTTGTTGGAGAAGGGTATTATGATAGTTATTCACTGAATACATAACGCACTCAGGTTGAAAACAAGTCAGCGACATGTATTATGGGTACTATTAGTACAAAGGTGGTTGTTGACCCCTTGGGAGTGGAAATGCCCCGAACAGGCTGGATAAATTCTTTAATTGCCAATAAGAATTAACAAGTAAAAAAATGCAATCGAGTTTTCTGTACAGCGTATGATGCTGTATGAAAGTCTCAGCCACGGCCCATGAAATTCTCAGTCGCGGCCCATGAAACTTTCTGTCACAGCCCGGTGGTGGCCTGTGTTGTTGGCACCTATAGTGGTGCCAGACTCACGATCACGGCCAACTGTAACCTTAAATAAAATAAAAACTATTGAGGCTACAGGGCTGCAAATTGGTATGTTTGGTGATTGGAGAGTGAATGATCAACAAACCAATTTGTAGCCCTCTAGCCCCAGTAGTTTTTAGGATCTGAGGGCGGACGAACAGACAAAAAGCCATCTCAATAGTTTTCTTCCACAGAAAACTAAAAATTCATGTAAAAACTAGGCATTGCAGTGACTGTAGACTGTTTTCTTACTAAAACCATCTTCACTTAGGCAACAACTTTATTGTTGAAAATCTCTCTCTCTCTCTCTCTCTCTCTCTCTCTCTATATATATATATATATATATATATACACATATATACACATATACATTCACAAGCTACAGTGATCTATAAAAGGCCTCCCCTTTATTTTTCTCTCATTGATGAGTACAGATGATTGTGACATTTAGGGAGACGTGCAGTTCAGTTCACTGATGAATACGCCCTTCTCAGCATCTCCTTATAATCGGCTCATCCGTTATCCGACCGAGCACAGTTCGACAATCGCCAGTGGAGAATTTTCTCCGAAATAATATATCACAAGCTGATTCTCCGGCTATCCCATAAATCTCCGTTTTGGGAAGAGGAATCGCTTCTCCGGAACTCTACAGAGAGAGAGAGAGAGAGAGAGAGAGAGAGAGAGAGAGAGAGAGAGATCCTCTGGTTATTATCCTTCTCAGTTCTCTCCAATGAGCGGTGGGTTATTTCTGGAGATCATTTTTTTTTCTCGTTTCTCTCTTTCTTTGTCCATAGAGATGTGAGTGTGTGTGTGTGTGTGTGATAGGTAAGGAGCAGAATCCTCTTTTTTTTCATAAGAATCTTAGGAAACATGTCTTAGACATATGTTGGCAACTTATTGTATACATGTCACAAACATGTTGAAAACACTGAAAAGCGATTTTTGTTCGTTCGTCCATTGACATGTTTACGACTGTAAACATGAGAGCGCTCTCGTTTTCCATAAGCATCTTAGAGTGCTCTCACACTACAGTGAAACATGTCACAAACATGTCGGAAACTTATTGTATACATGTCACAAACATGTTGAAAACACTGAAAAGCGATTTTTGTTCGTTCGTCCATTGACTGTTTACGACTGTAAACATGAGAGCGCTCTCGTTTTCCATAAGCATCTTAGAGTGCTCTCACACTACAGTGAAACATGTCACAAACATGTAGGAAACTTATTGTATACATATCACAAACATGTTGAAAACACTGAAAAGTGTCTGTTCGTTTGTTCATGGACATATTTATGACTGGTAAACACGAGAACGCTCTCGTTTTCCATAAGCGTCTTAGGGTGATCTCACACTACAGTGAAACATGTCGGCAACTTATCGTATACACATCACAAGCAGGTTGAAAACGTGTCAGCAACCGGAATAGAAGAATGAATCTTTTAGCAGATGCTGGATGATCATATGATGCACTGCTTAGGACTACTGATATGCCGTTGATTTGTACTCAGCCTGTTTGTGATGTGTATGTGACAATTTGCCGACCTAAGTTTGTGATATGTTTTACTGCAGTGTGGACACACCCTTTCATAGTAAATGCAGTGAAACAACTTCAAGTTACCTTATGAGTATTATCTCACGGGAGGAATACCTTTGATTATGAATGGAGATCAGTTTCATGAAGGAAATTCTATTCGTTGTTGTAGTTATAGTTTGCATATCATACACAG
>NC_089781.1:97357987-97372987 GCF_040412425.1 Macrobrachium rosenbergii
AGAGAGAGAGAGAGAGAGAGAGAGAGAGAGAGAGATTTGCTAGCAGTTTTGTGTATGTGAAATTGATGATGAGTAGAGTATGTATATTAATAATGAGAATTAATGAGAGGTTATTTAATCCTGCAGTCACATTCATTTCTCAGACATTACCTTTAAAGAGAGAGAGAGAGAGAGAGAGAGAGAGAGAGAGAGAGAGAGAGAGAGAGAGAGAGAAAGGACTCTGATTCGAGATGTAAAGGCTTAAAGAGTTTTCAGAAAGGCATTATAATATCCTGCAATTTACAATCGGTGTCAAGTGCCGGGTAGCGGCAGTACCAGGAAATAATGTAAATTTTATTCGGGGAATCTATCATTATCATTATTATTATTAATGCTTTGATCTCACCTCTGATACTCTTGTGTCTGATGGCCGGCTTAATGTACCATCAAAAGAAATCTAGCCACTGTAGCGATTGAATTTAACTCCCCTGCTCTACAAAATGATTCATGGGTATGGTACCATTCTTCCCTGGTTTCTCAGGGAGTTGGCAGATGAATTTACCTATGCACTGTGTCACCTTGTAATCCCAGATACTGAACACAGGAATCTCTATTCCTCATTTTAGAAGCATCACGTTTATGGCTGTTCCCCATAAGGGTTAACACACTGAGCCTTCAAAGGATCATCCTATTGTTCTTCAGGTACCATTCAAATCTTCAAGATTCTCTTATATTGTCATCTTGCAAAACATTTGTAATCTCACAGCTTTCTCTTGGGTCATCAACCTGACTATTATAAGACAATTAATATCAGCTGGTAATCTCACACAGGAACTATGCTATTCGTCATGCTATTTCTAAGGTAGAAGCTGAAACGAGACCATTTTTGCCAAATTTCATTTAGAGGGTTCACTCCCATGTGTTATTTACAGGTATATGTATATGTTATGTATTAGATAATCTTAAATCCTTTTCACTGTCCAATTATTTGATCTTACCTATACTCCTTTTCTTATTCCTTTCAATTACTTTCTACAAGGCTTATCACGTTGTGCTCATCACCGTGCAGATGATTCTACTCTTCATTAATCATAACCTTTTCCACCTCGGCTCTTCGGAAACCTAATTTCAATCTGCAAGAAGTTTCCATATTTTTCAATTCAGTTATCAAAATATCTATAACTTTGAAAATCTACAGAAAAATTACAACATTTTCATGCCTCTCTTTCTCTCTCTCTCTCTCCCAGAAAGTGTCTGGGATATCTTTCAATCCTTCTTCTTCCCTCCAACACTGGAAGTACACTAACCTTCACCCTACCCCCATTTTTTTTGCTCCCTCCTGAAATAGCTCCAACGTTTGCCCGATCACTCTGTCGAAAATAGTTATAATGGGATGGTAAACAGCGCATTATTTTTGGGGTTCCTGATTGAAATTTCAATTCACCAAGAAGTAAAACTATCAAAGGTGATTTAACTTTCGATTTCACTTAATAAGTGATACGGCGAAAAACGCGCTGGGTCAAAGAATAATAAAAGAAAAAAAATAAGGAAGAAAGGATGAGGCTTAGCCCCTAACTAAACTGTGATGAAGACTTCATTATCACGGGTTTCGTACTTATTATCCCGGGGGGAGAAAAGAAGTTTTGATAGACTTGGAGAGGTGAAATTTCTCGTTTCCCCTCGAGCCACAGTTCCGCCGTTCGGAAATGAGCGAGGACTTAATATATTAATAATATAATAATAATAATAGTTGGTATAATAAGACGCTGATCATTTCGGCTCTGAAGTTTGAGATAATGGCTTGGAGTTTTTGTCAATAGTGGTTTGCTCTCATTTAAGATTCCGCATTTCAAATCGGGTGGTGTTGTCACGATTCTGATTCTTAATTTTATTTGTGCTTTCCAGTTCCCTTTTGTCTTTTTTTTTTTGGTTCCTTTTGGTGTGAAGGAAGGAAAGGATTTTTGTGACTTGTTCTAGAAACAGTCTTCAATATTTTGCTTCCAAATTAATCCGTAATTGATAAAACAGATTAAGGGATTATCCTGTGCATTGGTGGCCATTTGATCACTCAACTGACTCTGTTATAATTTTGTCTTTTTAATTACTCAAAATTATTCGTATTATCTTTGCTGAATTAAAGTTTGTCATACAATAGATTTCATAGCGTAGAACAAAGAGAAAAAGGTTTCTTGGAAAGTTCCTGTTGACTTGGCAAGATTCCCCAGTACTATGAAAAAATAAACACAGTTTTATATTTATATTTTAAGTATAAGAGCAATTTTACATTTATGTTGTTTATGAAACAAAACTTAGTATTTGCTCTCTCGATTTCACACCAGAGTGAAAGGAACTTTTTAATTCATGAATACAGATTTTTCTATCTCTCTCTCTCTCTCTTTCTCTTTCCCTTCCTCCTTCATTCTCTTTTTATTTGAAGTCCTCTATTTCCACCTGCCCATTTCCTGCTTAGTCAGTTATCCTCATCAGCCTTCGCCTGAGTCTCTCTGCAGCGAATTATAAAGGGAATTCACTTGATCACAGGTTTGAAAAGGCGCACACGAACATGCTGTTAAAAGCTTTATAATCGTGTAGATCAGAGGTTCTTAACCAGGGGTGTTCGCACCCCTAGGGGGTGCGTAGCCGGTCCCTAAGGGGTGTGAGGATACCTATGAATAATTAAAGCAAAATACATTTTGATATATGAATATTATTTTTTTTCTGTAAAAAATAAAAATAAAATAGAATAAAATAAAATAATAATAATAATAATAATAGTTATTATTATTATTATATTTTAGTTTTTTTTTATTTCAGCACTTCAGGGGTGCGAGAACTGACTGCTGATTTGAAAGGGGTGCATACATTGAAAAAGGTTAAGAACAACTGGTCTACTGCAGATGGATCATTGCGTTCACAGGATTTGAGATCAAGTAAATATAGAACAAAAGACCTACCTGTAGGTTAGCCCTACCAGTAGACCAAAACATATTTTAGATAAAGCAAAAGACTTTCATAAAATTAATCGTAAATTAAGCTTGAATTTACTTCGGTGATACATTTATCATTTTAATTTCATTTGCATTTCCCCAGATCTAGTGGATGCATCAAAAGATTAATTTCCTTTTAACTTGTATTTCCCCGAGTAGGGGTTGTACTATTTAATGTTTTGGATACTTCGTTTTCAGTCGTTCATTTCATAGAAGTGCGTTTGTTCATGAAGTGCGCATTTCTCTCGCCCCCCACCCTTTCTCTCTCTTTGTGTGTGTGCTGTCCATGACGTGTGCATATATATCTCTCTCTCCCTCTCTCTTTCTTTGTGTGTGTGCTGTTTCATGACGTGTGCATATATATGTATAGTGCGTCCCTGTAGTCCTGATTCCTCGTCCGTCGCTGGTTCGACCCCACGGGACGGTGGACTTATTATCAACTAAAAAATTCCCCTTCGGTAACATATATGAAAATATATTATTTCCGAGGTAGAGTGAATTGGATATTAAAGGACGTTTGTAGCTTTCTGATTGTATATGAATCACGGTGATGTGATAAATAGTAATATATATATATATATATATATATATACATATATATATATATATATATATATATATATATATATATATATATATATATATATATATATCTTTCTTTGTGCGAGTGCTGTTTCATTACGTGTGCATTCTCTCTCTCTCTCTTTCCCCCTCTTTGTGTATGCATTGCTTCATGTGTGAATCTGTATGTATCCAAGGGTGCATTCATATTCCCACCCAGTGCATAACGCTTTGCTGTCCAATACTACCGAACTGTGTAAATGGAAATTCTACGTAGGTTTGCCGTCCTATGAATCGACAATGCATTCAATCTTCCCTCGAATCTCGTATTCAGTTTCCGTTTGCGTTAAGCACGCTCAGTTTCATGGGCCTCTATTATTGGAAACAAGTGTGTGATTCCTTGTAGAAATCTTATTGGGTGATGAGGCATGGACATTGTTCTACGTCAGTTTTCCGCCTTAATGCCTTCGTCATTTGTATATAATTTATAATAAAGTTCTAGGCGATTGAAACTAGACAATGTATTGATCTACTAATCTTGAGAGAATAATCGCAGTTATGGATTAATCACATTTACCCAGGAATCCAGTAAAATTAGACAATGTTTTACGCCACTAATCTTGAGAGATTCATCACAGTTGTGTTATCCAGGAATCCAGGAACCGCTAGGGTCACTGAAATAGTCAAATGAGAGATTGACCGAACATATTCAATTTGAGAACTGCGGATCACGCTGGACTAATATATAATCTGACTTTCCCATGTAATTTGAGTCTGTTTGACCTCCAAATCTTATTCCGCTTGCCAACTGTTTGGTTTACCTAATTTTTCCAGTCTTGCATTTAATTCCAACTCGAGAGAACCTGCACTGGATATTAATATTCCTAAATAATTGGAAAATTCAGTCTTATTGACCCTTTCTCCGTTTAATGTTATTTTATTAATTTATAAATTCTTTCGAATTTAACCTAATTAAAAGGGCGTATAGGACCTGGGAAATATCACTTGTGAATGAGATGTTTAGATACATATTTTTCCTTCTCTCTCTCTCTCTCTCTCGCTTCTGTCTTTCATTTTCCTCCCTCCCTCTCACTGTCTCTTCTTCCTCCCTCCTTACTCTCTATCTCTCTCCATTTCTCACCCCCTTCTCTCTCACTTCTGCTTTTCATTTTCCTCCCTCCATCTCACTATCTCTTTTTCCTCCCTCACTACTCTTTCTCTCTCTCAATTTCCAACCCCTTCTCTCTCTCTCTCTCTCCATTTCTCCCCCCCCTTCTCTCTCTCTCTGCCTCTCCCTTTCCCCCTCTCTCTCTCTCCTCTCTCCTTTCTCCCCCTCTCTCTCTCTCTCTGTCATCAGTACATCCGTATCTCTCAACTTATTATCATTAGCAACTTCCCTTCACCAACCTTATCTCGCATCACTCGAAGCCTCGTGATAAACACAAGCTCATGATTAAAACAGAGGTGATTAGCAGTCGCTTACGTGCCATCAAAGTCATTCTAATCACGTAGATGAAACATTAAATAAATCCGGAGGTAGAGAAAGGAAGGACGTAAGAAAAATGGAGGAGGGTGTGTTGAAATGAGAGAGAGAGAGAGAGAGAGAGAGAGAGAGAGAGAGAGAGAGAGAGAGAGAGAGAGAGAGAGAGAGAGAGAGAGAGCATTGATTCCCCGAGGCAACAGGTATGAGATTAAAGTCGCTTGTACGAGTTCGAGAGAAGCCCGGTTGTTTTGATAGATGTTTTGCTGTGATTGTCGCTAAACAAGAATCAAGTTCTTGTTTCGATTGATTGTTACTATGCTTTTGGGTACACGGAAATGAAGTTCTTGCTTGGATCAATATTTGCACAAGACTTAAGTTCTTGTTTTGACTGATTTTTACTATGCTTTTGGGTATATGAAAATGAAGTTCTTGCTTGGATTAATATTTACACAAGGCTTGAGTTCTTGTTTTGATCGATTTTCACTATGCTTTTGGGTACATAGGAATGAATTTCTTGTTTTGATTAATATTTACACAAGACTCAAGTTCTTGTTTTTATTTATTTTTACTATGCTTTCGCGTACATAGAAATGAAGTTCTTTCTTTGATTAATATTTACCCAAGACTTAAGTTCTTGTTTTGCCTGATTTTCACTAAGCTTTTAGGTACACAGAAATGAAGTTCTTGCTTGGATTAATATTTACACAAGACTTAAGTTCTTGTTTTGCCTGATTTTCACTAAGCTTTTAGGTACACAGAAATGAAGTTATTGCTTGGATGAATATTTACACAAGCCTTAAGTTCTTATTTTTATCGATTTTTACTGTGCTTTTAGGTACATAGAAATGAAATTCTTTCTTTGATTAATATTTACACAAGCTTACACAAGACCAAGTTCCTGCTTTGATTTATTTTTACTCTCCTTTTGGGCACACAAAACTAAAGTTTTTGTTTTGATTAATGTTTACTGCGTTTGTGGCTCTACAGAACTTAAGTTCTTGTTTTGATTGATTTGCATTATGGATTTAGGAACTCAGAACTAAAGTTCTGGTTTTGATCAATATTTACTATGTGGCTACATAGAACTTAAGTTCTTGTTTAGATTAACTTTCACAATGCTTTAGGTCAACAGAACTCAAGGTCTTGTTTTGATTAATATTTGCTAGATTATGGCTACATCAAACCAAAGTTCCTGCTTTGACTGATATTTTCTAGATTACGGCTTCAGAGAACGTAACTTCTTGTTTTGATTAATATTCACTGCGCTTGCCACTACGGAAAACTAAAACTCTTGCGTTGATTAATTCAAATCATAATTTCTTCCTTCAGCTCGTCATAATATATGTTAATTATTATAACAGCGAATAAAAAATCAGGTTGCATACCGTCTAAGTCATTTTAATCAGGTAGATGAAAGACTAGATAAATCCGGAGGTAAAGAAAGGAATGAAATGAGAGAGACAGAGGGGAGGTAATAATTCTTTTCAAATAGATGATTAGAGACTTGTATTATTCGCATGAGTTTGTGGGAGCAGCCTGATTGTTTTGGAATGTAATTACTTTGTTTCGTAATACATACAACAAGAAATCATAATTAGCTATATAGACATGCGTATTTATATATATACCATATATATATATATATATATATATATATATATATATACATATATATATATATATATATATATAAATATACATATATATATATATATATATATATATATATATATATATATATATATATATATATATATATATATATATATATATATATATATACATACTGGAACTCAAGTTTTTATGCCTATTGTACCAGACTTATTTAACAAAAGCAACCGGAAAGGGAAATTAGACACTAAGAGTATTTTAGTCTATAAAACTAAGCTAAAAATGAAGTTTGGTTTCAGTTTCCAATAACATCTGCAAATGTCTGGTATTACCAAGGGTGTAAAAAAAAGTCCATTTAACAGCTACTGGCATATTTTTATCAGGCCTTTTTTTTTATTACAGGAGTCCCACTTTTACCATAAGGCCTTTTGTGTACTTCACCGTACACCACTTCAGTACATTGAAAGTATTCCCGTTCTTTAGCGAGGGAATTCCGTTTTCAGTTAGGCGAGCGGTCTAAGGAACGCCTATTCTCTCGTTTTATACGCAAGCAAAAAAAAAAAAAAACTTTCCTTCGCTTTGAAATATAATGGTCTTCCGTCACGCAAGGCGATATATCCATCTCCTTAAATCACGGCAAATCGTTTTTGACTCCCGACAAGTGAACAACTTTCCATTGTTTGTAAACATGCAGGTGAGAAATTTAATTAACTCAGCTTGAAAAGGCAAGGGCTCTCGTAAAACGCGGGCAGGCAAAAGGAAAAAATAATTGCCTGTATTCCTTGCTTTTGTGTTGAATATAGAATTTAGGCCAAAGGCCAAGCACTGGGACCGATGAGGTCATTCAGCACTGAAACGGAAACTGACGGTAAAAGGTGCGAATGGTGGAACAGGAGGAAAACCTCAAAGCAGTTGCACTATGAATTTGTTAGGAGAGGGTGGAAAGGAAGATGGAAGAAAGAGAATATGAAAGGAGGAACAGTAGATGAAACGAAAGGGGTTGCAGCTAGGGGCCGAAAGCACGCTGCAAAGAACCTTAAGTAATGCCTACAGCGCACCGCAAGAGGTGCACTGACGGCGCTACCCACCTACGGGGCCTTGCTTTTGTAGTTTTAAGCTAAGGAATGGAATTTCAATTCGCATGGGATCTTAAAGAGTTGTTCGGATTTGTCAAACCATCAAAATGGTATTTTGAATTTAATGAATTTCATGGAGAAAAAAAAAAGGGAAAAAGTACGGAAATTAATTCATAAAGTTTCATACATTGAGATGTATAGAATAAAATGTAAATTTTGCTTTCATCATGTTAATAATCGAAAAAATAAATATGTATATATATATATATATATATATATATATATATATATATATATATATATATGTATAATAAATATATATACACACATATATATACATATATATATAAATAAATGTACATATCTATACACACACACACACATATATATATATATATATATATATATATATATATATATATATATATATATAATATATCATAATCATTATAACAGATAAAACTGATCAGAAATATCCTTATTCATCTTAATACCCCAATTGCTTGTGGGGAAAAGGTTTACCTGCATGGCTGGGATTTCTGAGCAATTTTTTTTTTTTTATCCTTCGCGTCCTTTTGAACATTTCTTTTGAAGAGCTTCATAACCATTGCCTACAGGGGCTTGTTTACATTTATGCCCAGATTTTCCTTCCCTGACCCCTTTTTGGTACGATGGCAAGCGAGCACTTTGTAATTTATTACCTAGGGTCTCTGTTTGTCTGTCTGTCTGTCTAGGCCATTCAGAATTTATTACTTGGGGGTTTTAATCTCCCTTTCTCTCTCTCTGTCTTACTCTGTCTCTCTCATACACACACACACACACAATCTCTCTCTTTCTCTCTCTGCTATTCAGAATTTATTACTAAGGGTCTTTTTCTCTCTCTCTCTCTGTCTCGCTTTCTTTCTCTCTCTCTAATAATTAAGATTTATCTCTTGGAGTTTATCTCTAATCTGTCTGTGATTTATCTCTCTGAGTTTATCTCTCTCTCTGTCGGTCTCTCTCTCTCTCTCTCTCATTTTGCAAATACTCATTCCATGTCCAGTCCACCTGTATCATCTACCTTTTAACATTTTTTACTTAGAATCTCTCTCTCTCTCTCTCTCTCTCTCTCCTTGCAAACTGTCCCGCCATGTCCAATCTACCTGCATCATCTACTATTCTCAATCATATTCCCCCACTGCAACTTTGTGGCCGCATCTCCGCATCGGTCGTGAGCTCGATTACAGCAAGCGAGAGAGAGAGAGAGAGAGAGAGAGAGAGAGAGAGAGAGAGAGAGAGAGAGAGAGAGAGAGAGAGAGAGAGACAGAGAAATACTTAATCTGATGAACAAAGAATTAAAGGAATATAAAAGAGAGTCAGCAGTATGCAATGATTCTCCCTTCCCTCCACTCCTCCTCCTCTTCCTCTTCCTCTTCCTTCTTCTCTTCTTCCTCCTCTTCCTTCTTCTCTTCCTCCTCCTCCTCCATCTTCTCTTCCTTCCTCTCCTCCTCGTCCTTCTCCTTCTCTTCCTCCTCCTCCTCATTCTCTTCCTCCTACTTCTCCTCTTCCTCTTCCACCTACTTCTCTTCCTCCTCCTCTTCCCGTCCGAGCAGCGACGCCGGGCGACAAATTATCGGATTAATGGAATGCGTTCATGAAAGGTCCGATTGATTGATTGGAACGATGATGTGTTCCTTATTCTGAATGATACGTTTATGGGCGTATTACATTGAGTGCGTAGTTTTTTTTTCCTCTCTCTCTCTCTCTCTCTCTCTCGGGTTTCATCTGCCTTTTATAGGGTTCTGTTTTTATTATCTAGTTGTATTTGAATTTACCAAGGGTGATAGATGTTTGTGTGTACATGTATATGTATATATATGTACACATATGTAACACATATATATATATATATATATATATATATATATATATATATATATATATATATATATATATATATATTATATGTAATTGTAATAGCCACAATGCCCTCTTAACTTTCGAATTCTTCACGCTTTTTTCGGATACGCTTGTCACCGCAAAGCCTTGAGATCCAAGTGCAAGAAATATGAAGAAATTATGATGTCCGGTTGCGGAAACGAACCCCGGTTCCCTAATCAGAACGGGGTACCATTGTCGACCTGACCACGAGAAGGATAAAAGTCTGTTGCCTCTCGCACATACATATACCTGTCGTTTTCAGATACATATATCTTAGAGCTGGAATAGATCCATATATATGTGTACGTATGTATGTATACATTTACATATAAATAAATACTTATGCTTATTATACGTGTATTTATACACACACACACGCACACACACACACACACACACATATATATATATATATATATATATATATAAATATATATGTTATCCAGCTTGGTAAAAGCATAATACTACTCCCATCTAATTATTGAAGTAGGAACGAACAAAATGTGCATAATTTCTGTTATTGCCTAAGAACTTGATAAGTAGACTTTTATCATTCCGCTAAAATCAACGTCAGAGAAGAAGTTATATAGCTTCCAAACTTCGCACATTTGTAGCTACATCTTAGCTTTGGAGATGATCTTTTATTATCAGCAAGTAAAAAATGAGCCGAAGTTTCTTCGGCACAGTCGAGTTTTCTGTACGGCCGCTTCATTGTATAATCAAGGCCGCCGAAAATAGATTTATCTTTCGGTGGTCTCGGTATAATGCTGTATGCTCCGCGGCCCATGAAACTTTAACCACGGCCAGGTGGTGACGTATCCTATATCGTAGGCTAACTTTAATCTTAAATAAAATAAAAACTACTGAGGCTAGAGGGCTAAAATTTGATATGTTTGATGATTGGAGGGTGGATAATCAGCATAACAATTTGCAGCCCTCTAGCCTCAGTAGGTTTTAAGATCTGAGGGCGGACAGAATAAAGTACTGACGGACAGGCAAAGCCGACAAAATAGTTTTCTTTTACAGAAAAACTAAAAGCATTTGTGGATCATAGAGTGGTACTTCTATAATATGATGTACTAAGCCAAAGAAAGAAAATTCAGACTAGCAATTTCACACGTTTCTGGGTTTTCCAGAGCCTCCTTCCTTCCTTCCTTCCAGGTGGCTCATTTCCAGGTCAATAGAGGTTGAGCCAAACAAGTTCGATGGGGGCTTCCATAGAGTCAGACCCCTGACTACAAAGTCCCCTTCCCCCTCCCTCCACCCCAACCCAAGCTTCCCTCCTCTCCACCCCTCCTAACTGTCTTGCCTAGCTAGAGCAGCAAGTCTTGTAAACAAATCAACTGCCATGGATCTTTTACAAAAGTCCGCACTTTATTCTGTCCGCCCTCAACTCTTAAAAACTACTTAGGCTAGAGGGCTGCAAATTGGTATGTTGAGCATCCACCCTCCAATCATCAAACATGCCAAATTGCAGACCTCTAGCCTCTGTAGTTTTGAATTTATTTAAGGTTAAAGTTAGCCATAATCGTGCCCCTGGCACCGATATAGGATAGGCCACCACCAGACCGTGGTTAAAGTTTCATGGGTGTTGGCTCATACAGCATTATACCGAGACCACCGAAAGATAGATCTGTTTTCGGTGGCCTTGATCAGACGCTGCAGCGGCTGTACAGAAAACTCGATTGGGTCGAAGAAACTTCGGAGCATTTTTTACTTGTTGTGTATTCTTTTCCCTCGCTTTAAACACTGCTGATCACATTCATTTTCATTTTTCTAGAAACTGTGCGTCTTTTAATTTAGGGGAAAAAGCTTCCTTGAATTCACTCTTGACAAATATAATATCTTCTATAATAAACTACTTTGTAAACAAGGTAAACTAATTAGCGCACGACGCTAAGGAGATTAGCGCAAGACACTAAGGAAATTTGTGCACGACACTAAAGAAATCTGTACACGACACTAAGAAAATGTGTGCACGACACCAAGCAGATTAGTGTACGACACTAAGGAGATTAGTGCACGACACTAAGGAGATTAGTGCACGCCACTAAGGAGCTAGTGCACGACATTAAGGAAATTTGTGCACGACACTAAGGAGATTAGTGTACGACACTAAGTAAATTTGTGCACAACACTAAGAAAGTTGGCGCAGGACACTTCTCAAGGAGAAATGATAAGAATAAGAATTAGCTTCTACGCATGTACTAAGTAATGAGGTGAATATTCACGCAGACGTCAGATTTCTATACAGACCCACAAAATTCATCTCTGTTGACAGGTTAGAGTCAGAGGGTCCGTACTAGCCCTTACAAACAGACAAACAAGCACATACATTTCTAGCCAGAAGCCTTCTGGCATATAAAAATTAACTCTTTATAATATATCCCCAGTTACAATCAAACACAAACATCTAACCAGAAGCCTTCTGGCATATAAAAATTAACGCTTTATAACATACCCCCCAGTTACAAACAAACAAACACAAACATCTCACCAGAAAAGCCTTCCGGCACATAAAAATTAACGCTTTATAACACCCCCCCAGTTACGCCAGAATGTCGAGTGGCGATTTTACTAATCACTGGAAAAATGAAGGGAAACAGGTCTCAGAAAAGGGGGAGCGATTGCTACGAGATACTCATTCAAGCGAGGCTCCTATTTTCGCGCTTGATCTCCTACGAATCCTGCAAAGAAGACGAGATCGGCCTCTGCAGTGTTTACACCCAAGAGCGTCGTCGATGTTGTCGGGAGGAAATTGACAGTCTGATTCGGTGTAATACCGGCTTGATTTTATGAGATTTAGGCTGTCAAGCCAAGCTCTGCGGCACTTTCTGCCATTCAGGGTTTAAGATTGATAAAGGGAAGTTGGAGTGGTTGAACAGCAAGATACAGAGATTCAGAAAGTAAATGAAATTAAAAACAAGGCTCAACCATTCAAAACTTAAGAATAAAAATGGGGAGTTGGAGAGGCTGGACAGCAAGCTACAGAGACCCAGAAAACCAATGAGATACAGTACAAGGATCTGAAGGTGTAACTGGAAGGAAACCTCACAATTGCACTAAGAAGAAATAGTTAGAGAGGTTGAACAAGAAGATTGAAGGATCTGAAGGTGTAACTGGAAGGAAACCTCCCAGTTGCATTAAGGAGCAACAGTTAGAGAGGTTGGACAGCAAGATTGAAGAAAGGAAGCAGGAATGGAGGTTTATGTTAGTTAGTGAGCAAAGGAGACTCACTGGAATTGTAATTTTTTATTTTTTATAATTTTGAATTATGAGAAGAAAATAGCAGTTTGAAATGACCCCAATACTGCATTAATGTAAAGGTTACTTGATGCTTAATGAATATTAGAAATGTGCTAACTCTAAGTAAACAACTTTTTACCCTCACTAAATTCACCATGGGCTCAATATCAGGATCGAACCCAGGTCTTTCAACTGAAAGACGAGACCGCTGCAAACCTAACCACACAAGTCAGCGGTCTCGATCTTTTGATGTGAAAGACGTGTTATTTTGATCACACGTGATTGTGTGTTGATCATTATATATATATATATATATATATATATATATATATATATATATATATATATATATATATATATATATATATATATATATATATATCTATCTATATCCAAGAATTGTTCCGTAAACCCATAATTGGAGATATTCTAATATGAATCCAAATTGCCTTAGAAAATACACCATAACCTAAAGTTCATTCTCATTACGTTAAAGTAATTGAAAGCCGCGTATAGGTTTAATGTAAAGACGAAAACTCTTAGCAATCTTGGATATCAAAGCATTTTGGAAGCCATGTTGATTTTCTGATTGATTCACTAAGTTATATAATCCTGAATTTTCTAATTGATCATATTCACCTTGCTTCAGTTGATTCATACATGTAAAAAAAAGCAAAGACGAAATACACCAGTGAAAAATCGAGTTTTCTGCACAGCCGCTACAGCGTATAATCAAGGCCACCGAAAATAAATCTATCTTTTGGTGGTCTCGGTATAATGCTGTATGAGCCGCCGCCCATGAAACTTTAACCACGACCCGGTGGTGGTCTAGCCTATATCGTTGCCAGAAGCACGGTTATGACTTAATTTAACCTTAAACGAAGTAGAAGCTACTGAGGCTAGGGGACTACAATTTGGTATTGGAGGGTGGAGGATCAACATACCAATTTGCAGCCCTCTAGCCTCAGCAGTTTTTAAGATCTGATGGCAGAGAGAAAAACTGCTGACAGAAGAAAGTGCGGACGGACAGACAAAGCCGGCACAATAGTTTTCTTTTACAGAAAACTGAAATGGTAAAAACAGAAATACAGATCTAAGCAACGACACAGATAATGAACAAATATTAACATACACTACCCCATGAACTGAACTCAACAAAGATTAAATGGTTTAATATAAGAGCCTTGGCGTCACAAAAACAGTGGTCGCAGACGCCTTATCATTTGGAAGAATGCCTACGACTTTTAGGTTCCTGTCTGTGAATGTCTTCGACCTTAGGTTTCTGTCTGTGAATGCCTTCGACCTTAGGTCCCTGTCTTCGAATGTCTTCGAGATTAGGTCCCTGTCTGTGAATGCCTTCGACCTTAGGTCCCTGTCTGTGAATGCCTTCGAACTTAGGTCCCTGTCTGTGAATGCCTTCGACCTTAGGTCCCTGTCTGTGAATGTGTTTAACCTTAGGTCCCTGTATGTGAATGCCTTCGACCTTAGGTCCCTGTCTGTGAATGTGTTTAACCTTAGGTCCCTGTATGTGAATGCCTTCGACCTTAGGTCCCTGTCTGTGAAATAGGTCCCTGTCTGTGAATGTCTTCGACCTTAGGTCCCTGTCTGTGAATGACCTTAGGTCCCTGTCTTAACCTTTGACCTTAGGTCCCTGTATGTGAATGCCTTCGACCTTAGGTCCCTGTATGTGAATGCCTTCGACCTTAGGTCCCTGTCTGTGAATGTCTTCGACCTTAGGTCCCTGTATGTGAATGCCTTCGACCTTAGGTCCCTGTCTGTGAATGTTTTCGACCTTAGGTCCCTGTCTGTGAATGTCTTCGACCTTAGGTCCTATCTGTGAATATCTTCGACTTGTTTTAGGCTCCTGTTGTCTGTGCACTGTATACCACCATCCCGCCTCCGGCCGCCAGCGCCGGCCTGTTTAAAACCAGAGGGGGCGGGGGCCACCTCCCCCCCCCATTCGCTAATATTGCAATTTGTGAGGAGAAGTGTTGTGACAGATTATTCCAATTAGGCTGCCGTAATTGGATCTGATCGTCTGCTAATCCCTCTAGATTACCTCAGTTAAAATGGGGCACCGTCGCTGATTATCCTGGCACCGGCGCCCCCCTTTCCCAACCCCGAAAGAATCCAGGGG
>NC_089781.1:97377987-97400487 GCF_040412425.1 Macrobrachium rosenbergii
GCCTGTATTATATCTTTGCCAGAAGCACGATTATGGATAAATTAACCTTACATAAAATAAAAACTGCTGGGGATAGAGGGGTGCAATTTGGTTTGTTTATAATTGGAGGGTGGATGATCAACATACCAAATTGCAGCTCTCTAGCCTCAGTAGTTTTTAAGATCTGAGGGCGGACAGAAAAGTGTCCGGACAGAAACAAGTGTGGACGGACAGACAAAGCCGCCACAACAGTCTCCTTTTACAGAAAACTAAAAGTGATATAAGAAGCGTCCACAACAAACAGCCCAAATTTCAGCTGGACCCAGAAAGAAACAGGGAACTAACCGCTGAACCATAAACGCTGAAATGAAACAGGGTTCGCCAGAGACGAAGCAGGTCTCGAATGGAACGGGCCAAATGTTCCTGCAGCAAGTAAGTGTTAGGGGAGGAATACATCATACAAGTCATACCCAGTTTCATTCTATCTGCTTGAATGAACGGTGTGGCAAGAAAATCTAACTGCGCACTCTCTCTCTCTCTTTCTCTCCGGTGGACAGCCGCTTCACCTGCGTTAACTCGTAACGGAGGAAAATAAATCACTGTGAATCATATTGCAGTGAAAGCATCTACGGTCGAATTTGTTATTGAATCATATCTCGGACTTGAGTCTGTCTCGAGCTTATGCTTGACTTCACAAGAACAGCTTCCTTTTTATTTTATTTAAGAAATCAATTAATAAATGTAAATGGTTAGACAGTTACCGATTTGTATCGAGGTGACCGTACATGATTATTAATTATACAGTTATTCTTGTATCAGGAGTAACAGATTATTGATTGGAAAACGCAATATCTAAATTACACTAAATTGTATATTTTAGTGATAACTAAAATTACGTCAACTGGTTTTGTGAGAATTCAGAGAATTACTTGATAATATTCATCGAAATCTGGGAGAAGTAAAATGTTGAGCTTTATATTTAATTGTGCACTTGAAAATAAGATATAAAAGAAAAATATACATACACACACACATATATGCATATATATATATATATATATATATATATATATATATATATATATATATATATATATATATATATATATATATATATATATATATATATATATATATATATATATATATATATGTGTGTGTGTGTGTGCACTATGGATCAAGAAAAATTTCATGGAGGCACCAATTTTTACTATATATATATATATATATATATATATATATATATATATATATATATATATATATATATATATATATATATATATATATATATATATATATATTCTATAATATTTTATATTTTATTTATTATTTTTCTCCCCATTTTTATATTTCTCATTCATGTTATTATCTAAATCTTCAATATTATTATTTTGTCATTTTTCACGTTGGGGGCACGTGCCCAGGTGGCCGCCCCCCCCCGAATCCGCTAGTGTATATATGTGTGTGTTCCGTGCCATCGAGACAAGCAGGCAGACTATGTCTATGAGAATGAAATGAATGAAATCATTACTTGTCATCACAATTTATACACATACTTCTGGGATGAGTCTGCTTAGCAGGAGAGAAGCAACCGCGCATGCGTCGGTTAGGAACGGGCTATATCGATTCAGACGGGATTCTGTCTATTTCTGTACCTCTGAAGAGATAAATGACAATTTTTCCGTAGCATCTGCGGTTTGCATTCATCTAGGTATGATTTTAAACGATTCCTATGAGGGTGGGTGGCTACATGCCTTCGTCTCTTCCTCAATTATGAGACCAGGGTCAAATTCATTTGAACTTTTTCAAAGCGAGGAGGTCATGAGTTTTTTGAAACATTGTTTAAGTAATATTCGACTGTGTATATTCCAATCGAATCCGCGCTCTACAGTCACGAATACGACGGGAATATGTTTACAACAGAGTCGATATCAGCTTATCTCTCTCTCTCTCTCTGTATAGCCGAGTGTCAAAGTCGACTGTTTATGCTGTTTCTGAAACAATGGTCAAGGATCGAATCCTGGCCTAGGGAGAAGTACTTATTTATCGGTTATAGTTCTCTGTGGGTGTAAGTTATTCTTAAAAGACTGTGACATATTGCATATTAAAAGATATTTATCGTTACATACTTACATATTTTTATGTATATATATATATATACATACTGTACAGTATATATATATGTATATATACATATATGTACATACATATATATATATATAAATACACACACACATACATATAAACTGCGCGCGCGCGTGTGTGTATATGAGTTCTCCACTTGCCATTTCATTCACCTTTTACTTTTTTTTCCGTCTTTCACCGCATACATCTGTTTCAAACTCTTATACATACATATATATCCTTTTTTCCTATTCGCCATTTCCCCTTCCTCTTTTCAGCTCTTCTGCTTCTCCCCCTTTTATCAGCCATTCGCTGCTTTTAAGCGCTGAGCCGAGCGAGGTATTATTATTATTATTATTATTATTATTAAAAGACCCGCCTCAGTAAATTCTGCATTTAGTGGTAAACACATTCGTATAGAAATAGTAGTAGTCTCCTTTTTCTCTCCTTCCTCCTTTTTCTCCCTCGCCCTCAATCCTCTCTCTCTCTCTCTCTCTCTTCTCTTTCTGTGTATCTATCTATCTGTCTATATATATATATATATATATATATATATATATATATATATATATATATATATATATATATATATATATACATACATTTTTTGGCTGAGTGGTAAACGAATTCATATAAAAATATTAGTAGTCTTCTCTTTCTCCATTGCCCTCATCCCTCTCTCTCTGTATATATATATACATACATATATACATATATATACATATATATATATATATATATATATATATATATATATATATATATATATATATATATATATATATATATATATATATATATCTTGAAAGATTGGTAAACACACTCATATAGGAATAGTAGTAGACCATTTTTCCTTCCCCTGCCCCCTTCAGTATCTCTCTATCTCTCTCACTTTCTCCCCCCCCCCCTCTCTCCTGTGTATATACAGTTTTGTAGAACAATTTTTTTGCAGTGTGGACGACATATTCATATAGTAATGGTGATAGTCTCCCTTTTCCTTTCCTTCCTCCCCCATCCAGCCTCTTTCTCTTTCCCTCCCCCCCCCATCCAGCCTCTTTCTCTCTCTCTCTCTGTATATATATTTTTATATATTTTTTTGGCAGAGTGGTAAACATATTCATATAGAAATAGCAGTGGTCTCCTTTTACTGTCACGCATCTCTCTCTCTCTGTCTCTCTCTTTATATGTATATGTATATATATATATACACAGTATATTGTATAACTACTTTTTTGGCAGTGTTAATCTCCTTTTTTCTCCCTCGCCCCTTTCGCAGCGGCCCCCCCTCTCTGTATACATACATTTTATATAACTATTTTTTTGGGCAGAGCAATATATGTTAAGGGATATATGCCCTTACGTAAGAGGCTTTTCACTGAATGCATTTGCGTCCCGAACTTATTTGTTTTTTCCAGAAGGCTCTGTATATTCTGAACAAATAATAATAAAAAAAAAAATACATTATGAATTAGCAGAGCCTTTGGTCCCGTGGTGGTTTTTTTTTTTTTTCTGCGCTAAGAGTTTGAGATATAATCACAACATTATTAATTTTTTTTTTTTTTTTTTTAGTTGCTTCGGGGTATACCAGGATCAAACGCTGCTTAGGTTTGTTGTTGAATACTGAATGAATTAAAATCTAATTTTAATTCGGTGAATTAACGAACGATGGGATTTATTCTTCACCGGATTTGAGGAATAAAATATACTTCGAGACTGATTCGCTGAACAGGTCGCACTTTTATAGTTCTGGGGAAATATATAAATGCCTGAGTATTTGCAGGAACAAAAAACATTAGTTTTTTTTTATGGACGTGGAAAATACAACTAAATATATACTGTATATACGTTCATTCAGCTATGAAAAAAGCAGTATCTTTCTTCTTCGAATTTTTTTTGTTATCCTGTGAATTTACTCAGCATTGAATAATGTTTTTGTTTCTGATTTCTAGAATTTCGAAATTGCAGTAAAATATTTCGGAATATAAAACATATATATATATATGTAAACAAGCAAAAGCCACAGAGATAAAAAAAAAGCCTAGTCTTTATTGCAAATAAAAAAAGTTCGTTAGTATGGTGGTAATGGAATATAAATAGCCTTATGAACAAATATAAGAATATTATTATTATACAGGAGTAGAACCCTATTCATATGGTACAAGCCCACAATACGGGCCATTTCCTTGAACTTCAAGCTTGCAAAGAATATGGTGTTCATTTGAGAGGGACCGCAGAAGACAATAAGAAATACAGAAGAGATTGGTTATTAGAAAACCAAGATAAACAAAGGAGTTAATGAACAAATAGATAAAAATATAAATGAATGATTAAAAGTACAAAACTATAGAGGTGAAAATTAACGGTAACATACTTGAATTACAAGAGAAAACATACACCAGAAGGAAGCGTTACTGACGTAAACATCACCCAAATAAGAACAGAAACACAAACTTGGAACTAGTCAAAATCATCGGTGTATCGACTCGATGAAATTCTTCTTCTTCTTCTTCATTCAAGAATGAAGCCCTTAGCAATTTCATCCGTTCACTTTGCTTTCCCCTTTAGCAAGAACACCTCTCTCTCTCTCTCTCTCTCTCTCTCTCTCTCTCCGAGCACATGCGAGCTTAGAAATCAGATTTTGCTTGCCCTATTTACATGCTCAGTGGCGCCTGCACTGAGCAATAAGAGAGTTTTGGGTACGTTGTGTGTTTTGAACACACGGCATATCTGCGCCTCTGAGAAAAATATGCGGGGCGTTTATGTATGTATGAGAGAGAGAGAGAGAGAGAGAGAGAGAGAGAGAGAGAGAGAGAGAGAGAGAGAGAGAGATGAGAGCATCAGTAAGTGGCGGAGAGAGACGAAAGAAATGAAGAGGGTGGGAAACATTTCAAAGCATCAGTAGCTGAAGGAGAGAGAGAGAGAGAGAGAGAGAGAGAGAGAGAGAGAGAGAGAGAGAGAGAGAGAGAGAGAAAATCAAAGATCACAGCATTAACAACTGGAGAGAGAGAGAGAGAGAGAGAGAGAGACTCAAAGATCTCTGCATTAACAAGTGAAGAAGAATGAGAGAGAGAGAGAGAGAGAGAGAGAGAGAGAGAGAGAAGAGAGAGAGAGAGAGACTTCATTTTCCTTCCCCAGACACTGATGGGGGCCCAGTACACTCCACACGGCTCCATGGAGGAGAAGAATCGCTGGCAATAAACTTGTTGCTGCTGTCTGGCATGCACGGTGCAAGCAACAGGTTTAATCAACACGCCCAAGGACGTGTATACAAAGCATGCAAATTTTGCTTGACTCCCGGGGAGAGAGAGAGAGAGAGAGAGAGAGAGAGAGAGAGAGAGAGAGAGAGAGAGAGAGAGACAGAGAGGGGTAGAGTCTGCAGGCAGGCGGAAAACTTTTCCTCCTTTTTATTTTTCACCGTCGAGAAAAAAACTGTTTTCCCCTGGGATCCATTTTGTGGTTCCAGATAGTTTTATTTCTCCAGTGCAAACGACGTGATGAATATATATATGTACAGTATATATATATATATATATATATATATATATATATATATATATATATATATATATATATATATATATATATATATATATATATGTGTGTGTGTGTGTGTTTAGATATATATATATATATATATATATATATATATATATATATATATATATATATTTATATATATATGTTATATGTATACATATATATATGTATGTTTATATAAACATATACACACACACATATATATATATATATATACGTGTTAGGAACAATCGTTTGTCGATTGTCCCCTTAGTGGGTTGTTGCCTCCTTTTTGTTGTTTTTGTGTTTTTCTTGCTGGCGAGCTGTCGTCTGGTGAATGGCGTCAGATATCGTCAGTCAGGTTCGTAGCAGCAACGAGTCACGTTGAGGGCAGCAGAGAGTATAGCAGCAGCAGGTATTCGTACCTGCGAGTCAGATCCTGGCAGCAGAGCAATGGAGAGTTTTTGAGGACGAGATGGTTGCCGTGTCGGCTCTGTCATGGTCGTCGTAGATGGAGGAGGACGTCAGTACGTTTATTGAGGACGAGATGGTTGCCGTGTCGGCTCTGTCGCGGTCGTCGGTACTGGAGGAGGACGTCAGCACTGTGTTTGAGGACGAGATGGTTGTCGTTCCGACTCTGTCGGAGTTGTCCTGCAGTGTTCTGTTAAGCAGCTTGGGGCTGTTTCGTCGACTCTATTGAGTTCGTCTGAGGATGTTTATCGCTTTGCTGCCTGTTAATATTCATGTTTTTGTATGTTTTGATTTGTTAAACTGTTTTATTGATTTGACCATTTATTGCTCTGGGTTTTATTTTGTTCTAGGTTCTGACTTTATGTAAATGTAATTATTTTGCTAATGTTTTTATTTTTTTTGACTGTCATTTGTAATGTCTCTGTTGAGCTGCTCATCCTTATGATGCTTTTGGTCATTCATGATATGTTCATTTATTTTAAATTTTAACTGAACCTGACTGACTGTAAATATGTAAATAACTAATTTGTAATAAACTAATTTTAAGGTAACTTTTTCGTTTTTGTTCTTCCTCCCTCCTTTGTTTGTCACCTCCGTCAGTCATTACAGCCCAATTGCTTGTTTATTTTAAAGAACCTGTCAGATCTCGAGAGGCGAGATCGTAACATTGGCGACCTTAGGCCAGGATTGGTTCTGTTTTGGCTGGCGGGGGTGTGAAGTATTTTGTTTGTAAAAAAAAAAATTTTATTGTAAATTTTTTTTTTTTTCTGTTAGGTGGGAGGTGTTAGGAACAATCGTTTGTCGATTGTCCCCTTAGTGGGTTGTTGCCTCCTTTTGTTGTTTTTGTGTTTTTCTTGCTGGCGAGCTGTCGTCTGGTGAATGGCGTCAGACTTCGTCAGTCATAGCAGCAATGAACGTTGAGGGCAGCAGATCAATTCGTACCTGCGAGTCAGATCCTGGCAGCAGACAATGGAGAGTTTTTGAGGACGAGATGGTTTCTCATGGTGTCGTAGATGGAGGAGGACGTGGTTCTGGAGGACGAGATGGTTGCCGTGTCGGCTCTTCGCGGTCGTCGGTACTGGAGGAGGACGTCAGCACTGTGTTTGAGGACGAGATGGTTGTCGTTTCGACTCAATCGGAGTTGTCCTAGTGTTCCTGTTAAACAGCTTGGGGCTGTTTCGTCGACTCTATTGAGTTCGTCTGAGGATGTTAAATTTTAATATTCATGTTTTTGTATGGATTTGTTAAACTGTTTTATTGATTTGACCATTTATTGCTCTGGGTTTTATTTTGTTCAAGGTTCCTTTAGTAAATGTATTATTGTGCTGCTAATGTTTTATGTTTTTTTTTTGACTCGTCATTTCAATGTCTCTGTTGAGCTGCTCATCCTTATGATGCTTTTGGTCATTCATGATATGTTCATTTATTTTAAATTTAACTGAACCTGACTCGACTGTAAATATGTTAACTAATTTGTAATAAACTAATTTTAAGGTAAGTTTTCGTTTTACCGTTCCTTCCTCCTTTGTTTGTCACCTCTCGTCAGTCATTACAGCCCAATTGCTTGTTTATTTTAAAGAAGTAGATCTCGAGAGGCGAGATCAACTGCGAGTATATATATATATATATATATATATTTGTATATATTTAAAACGGTTCTGATAGAATTAGCGAATAATCAAATATGGGGTTTGATGAAAAACAAAGGCATTGCTAATGGTTCTTTGCAGCGTCCTTCGGCCCCCTAGCAACCCCTTTATTCATTTTCCTGTACCTCTGTTCATTCTTCTCCCATTTTGCTATCCACCCTCTGAGTTATTTCATGGTGCAACTGCATGCCTGTTTTTTCAAACCTTCTCCTTTTGAACCAGCGCTGAATGACCTCAAAGGTCCCAGTGCTTGGTCTTTGGCCTAAACGCTATATTCCGTCCATGCCATGAATGATCAATGTCTTACGGACACTATTCAGTTCTTGTCATAAGTGGTTCTGAAGGGGTTGTATTATACAGATTAATGTGAATATGCTTCCAATAGGTATGATGTAAACAGCTTGGTGAATAAATTTTAAAAGGATAATATTAAAAATGTCATGCCAACGTTCCATAGTAGATATCATGACGTTATAATATACAGGTCAACGTGACTATGCTTCGAATAGGTACGATGATATAATTATACTACCGCTTGAACAGATGTTAAAAGGATAATATTGAGGGAGTTATCTTACCGGTCTGTTGTAGATATCCTGAAGTCAGAGATGGCTACAACTGCGTATTGTTTTGTATATGTTTAAAACGAGTTAGCGTGAAGTATTTGATAAAAAACAAACGTATGGTTGACATAGCATTTATATTCCTGTTACCATTCTTGAAATGAGTGTGGTATGCCTGTTTTTTAGTTTTTTGTAAAAGAAAAAAAACACAGGCCACCACCGGGCTGTGGCTGAAAGTTTCATGGGCCGCGGCTGAGAGCTTGGCCATGATCGTGCGTCTGGCACCGCTATATGTGCCAACCACACTGGCCACCACAGGGCTGTGGCTGAAAGTTTCATGGGCCGCGGCTGAGAGTTTCATACATCATTATACATTGTACATAAAACTCGATTGCGCCTGAGAAACTTCGACGCATTTTTTACTTGTTTTTAATTTGTTAATAATAATATATGGAGTCGATTTTTTGAAAACTGGATTAATTCCATTACAGACATTCTCCAAGTGGGATTTTAAAAACTCATAAAAGCACATACGGCCTATATCAGCCCAATACGACGCAAATAATAACAAATAAAATCTGTAATATCAAATCTGTAATATCTTTAATCCTGATATCCCCCTCAAACAAAGACAGCATTTGAACTGTGATGGATATTGACTTTCCAGTTATGGAGTGATCAAGCAGATTTGTCCACCCTGGTTTCACGTTTGTTGATGGTTAACTAAACTAAACGTTATGTTGTCTGAATTACGTTATAACTGTTCTAGCGTTGCGTGTATATATATATATATATATATATATATATATATATATATATATATATATATATATATATATGTGTGTATGTGTGTGTATGTATGTACTGTATGTCTGTATGTATGTATGTATGTATATGTATATATATATATATATATATATATATATATATATATATATATATATATATATATATATATATATATATATATCATACGCCTGGGCTAACTATCTTCTCAACAGATACGATAGCATCTGTACAGCAATCTGTACTTATTACAGAATTTAGGAATTAAACCTGTTACATGACATAATGACAGGAATTTTTTTTTACTCGGGAATTGTATTGCCTCTCTACTTCATTTATTTCATTTTATAAATGTTAGGTCTTGTGATGAATAATTATTAAATGCATGCTAATTAATATTCGATTTTGCTTTCATTACCGTCAACCAGCATTCATAGAGGTTTCAGTAATTCGGTAAGCTGTTGATTCTGCAATGTTATCAATAAGGATATTATTCTTTTGTTAACATTTTCTTGAATTCATTACGTAATCTGTGATTTTGTCGACGTTATTATAGTGAGAATTTATCAAATGATGATGCATCTGTAATTAACGACTTTGGAAACGATGATATTGTTAGTAAGAATGGTAAGAAAAATGAGAATTTTGTTTTGTATAATAGTCAGAGAAGCATGATACAAACGACCAAGAAAAATATCAGTCATAAAACATGGAAATTGTCAGCCGCAAAACGTGAATCATAAGCAAAACAAAAACCGATACTTGACATAAACACGTCTGACTAAAGATGATGTAACGGCCGCCAGTGTAACAGCCGCAATATAACGCAACCGCGCATCCTAACGAATATATTAACATTGATCACAGCATCCACGAAGACCACGTTACATTAATCAAGTGGTCCATCTGCTTCAGAACACCAGCAGCATCCACCAGCACCATCTCCCCTCCAAGATGATATAGCGGATGCTCTGAACGAAATCCATCATGGGGTAGATTTTTTTTTGTGTGTGTGTGTGCCAGACCTGCGCTTGATATATGTTCATATTTCACAATTTTGTCCCGTGAATGGCTGCTCCACGCTCTTGTAAATGATTGTGTGTGTGTGTTTGTGTGTGTGTGTGTATGTGTGTGTGGTTTTATTCCGCCAGCCCCATTTTGACATTTAAGCTGAAATGCGCTTGTCCTCTTTACCGAGCGAATTCATGCGATATATTGCAGCGTAAATGTGGACTCACTTTACTTTTATGTATGTATGTATGTAAAGATGTATAGAAATGAACGTAGATTTATATGAATGACGTGTGCATCGCGTGTGCTTGTATCGTACGTGATTCGTTGATTTAAACATTGTTTGTGATGCATGAATAGTTTGGGGTCACAAACAATAACAATTTAGGTGACGGTAGAAAGACGTAGGGTCTCGTTACAAGAAATGATGATACAGTTATCGATAAGACGTTTGTTTCATGTGCAGAGAGAGAGAGAGAGAGAGAGAGAGAGAGAGAGAGAGAGAGAGAGAGAGAGAGAGAGAGAGAGAGAGAGAGAGAGAAAATTAAAGTTCAGGACGAATGAGATTCGATTTCCTCTGATGCTCTGAATGAACAGGATATTCGTATGATAATTACCTGACTGGATATAAGTTGAAAGATCACCTTCTTGGTATCCTCAAAGATTATTGGAGACTAGATTTGTCGCTAAATTTAAAACCTAACAATTACGTAACCATTTAGATTGGGGAATATTTGCATATTCAGCACTTTCTTACTGTTTAAGCTAATTTGCTATGTGAGTTGTGACGCCTGAATGCGAAGAGTTGTACAGAATTTTGCATGTTTTAGTAATAGTCATCAAAATACAGTACATTGCCAATTTACCCAAAAAAGAATATTTGAATTTGACACCTGAAAAGGTCAGATGTTGTAACTATAAACAAAATTAGTGGAAGGGATATCTTACCGTGAAATTATAAAGATGATTGAGAATATTCATTAATCACAGAGCTTGCTTCCCAAGAAGGAATTAAGACGTCAAAATAAAATTCAAAAAGACCAAGATAAACTACGCGGTAAACGTCAGGTAGGAAACGATTAATGGGAGCCATCGACCAAATGACGTGTGCTCCCAAAAACCGTCCACCCTTAAAAGAGAAACATCTATTTATTTGTTTGTTTATTTCTCCGACCAAAAACAAAAATAAAAAAATAAAAAAAAAAAAAAAAAAAAAGTTTCCTCCGAACTTCTGGGCAGAAATTGGGTCTGTCTGTTCACCAGAGGAGGGAGTGGGGAGCGATAGAGAAAGGGGATGGGAGGGGAGGAGGAGGGAGGGAAGGGGGGGGGGAGAAGGCGAGGGGGGAGAATGGAGGGGAGAGGGGATGGGGAAAAGAGAGGGGAGAGGGGAGGGTAGGGGAGGGGTGGAAGAGGGGGGAGGAGAGGGGGTGGGGAAAGGGAAGGATGGAAGGGGTGAGGATGGGGTGAAGGGAGGGGAAATGGGAGGGTAGGGGGAGGGGTGAAGGAGGGGAGGGTGAGGATGAGGGGCAGGGTAGGAGGAGGCTGGGGAGGGGGAGGAGGATGGGAGGGGAGGGAGGGAAGGATGTGGTGAGGGATGGGGATGGGGTGTGGGAGAAGGGGTGAGGGAGGGGGTGAGGGAGGGGGGGGAGGGAGAAGGAGGGGAGGGAGGTGTAGGAAGAGGAGAGGAGGGGAGGGGGGGTGAAGGAAGGGGAGGGGGAGGAGGAGGGGAGGGGAGGAGGGCGGGTAAGGTAGGAGGAGGGTGGGAAAGGGGAGGAGGAGGGGAGGGGAGAAGGTGAGGGAGGGGGGGGAGGGGTGAGGAGAGGGAGGGGAGGGGGAAGGTAAGGATAGGAGAGGGGGTGAGGGATGGGGAGAGGAAGAGGGGAGGTAGACGGGGGATGTGTAGGAGAAGGACGGGAGGAGGAGAAAGGGAGGGAAGGGGGCAGGAGAAGGGAGGAGGGGGTATGGGAAGGGGTGGGGAGGGGGAAGAGGGGATGGGGGAAGGAGTTGGGGGAGAAGAAGGGTGAACAGGGGATGGGAGAAACGGTTTAGTTAAAGATAAAATGCAACAAAAGCCTTGGTAAAGCCAAGTGACCTTTCGCCCTTACGTTCATCATCATCATCATCATCAGAGAGAGAGAGAGAGAGAGAGAGAGAGAGAGAGAGAGAGAGAGAGAGAGAAAGAGAAAGAGAGAGAAAAATGGAGTACCTGTCCATCCCCCAAAAAAACTACAAAAAAAGAAAAAAGCAAAATCCACAGTCATGATGGAGCGAGCAGACTGGCGCAGCCATTTTTAACCACTTTTTTTTTGCTCTTTCTCTCTCTCTTTTAATTTTCGTTTCGCAACAGTGGCTCTCTTTTTTTTCTCTCTCTCTCTTTCTAAAAAAAAAAGAGAGAGGAAAATGGCATTTTTTGGAGCGTGTGTATGGATTCAGATGATGCGGTCAGTCATATTGGTTTAAAAGCGTTTCGAGAGCACGGAGGACCATTTTTCTATCTCTCTCTCTCTCTCTCTCTCTCTCTCTCTCTCTCTCTCTCTTTGAGTTTTACAATATCATTTAAATTTGTTTTCAAAGATATTTCAGTTTAATGATCATAATGTTTTTGAATTTAATTTAAAATCACCAAACTTCTTAATTTAAAAAGAATCGTTTAAACGTAAGATAAAATTAAAATAATATAAAATGAAAATTTAATGTTAGGTAAATAGGAAATTCGTGAAGGTACAAAGACTGACCTTTGAAAAACACCATTCCCTCTTAATTTTAAAAGTGTTATATATGTTTAAGATAAATTTAAAATAATATAAAATGAAAAGGTGCAAAGGACTGACCTTTAATTTTAAAAAATACTGGCCATCAAATGGGTTATTAACGTTAAGAGGAATTAAACCGACAATCGACTATTATGTAACAGCAAGAGTCCCAGAAGCTGATTCTCTGTCTGTCCTAACTTCTGTTCGTTTGTTTGTTTACTCGGACAACGTATTAATGTTGTATGTGAATCCACGTCATTAAAGATAAAAGTCTAAACAAGTCGTTTGTTCGTAAACCTTTTATATAATATCCCAAATTCATTCTGAACAATATCCCAAATTCACTCTAAATAATATACCAGATTCACTGTAAACAATATCCCAAATTCACTGTGAACAATATCCCAAATTGACTCTAAATAATATCCCAAATTCACTCTAAACGATGTACAGATTCACTCTAAATATATCTCAGATTCACGATCAATACTATATCAAATACACTGCAAACAATATCCCAAATTTACTCTAAATAATATCCCAAATTCAATGTAAACAATATCCCAAATTCACTCTAAAAATATCCAAAGTTCACTCTTAATAATATACCAAATAATATCCCAAATTCATTCTAAATAATATACCGAATTCACTCTAAATAATATCCCAAATTCACTCGAAATAATATGCCAAGTTTATTCTAAATAATATACCAGATTCACTCTATATACTATCCCAAATTCACTCGCTAACTCACTTCCCATGGAAAAAGAGCTATATAGCGCACGTGGGGGTCCTGGCTCTAAGGCAAGAGGGGATATGTATATATATAAACACACACACACACACACACACACACGGAACACTACCCCTCGCATGATTTAATAATAACGAGGGAAGGTTATTATGCCACCTCCTCCCCTCGCCAATGTGTCACCGTCGCCAAATGAGAGAGAGAGAGAGAGAGAGAGAGAGAGAGAGAGAGAGAGAGAGAAGAAAAGAAAGCGGCGCCGGCCGAGGGATATAATTCGCTCTCGCTTGACACAAGGATTTCCCCGCGAGGGTGCCGTTAGGGGTACCGAGCCTCCTCCGGGCAAGAAGGGCGCCGCGCGTGGAGCGTCATTTATTCACGCGCAAACGGAGAAATCACTTCAACATGCTAATGAATGTCTCCCTTAATATGGAGGATAATTAAAGCGATCGGGGATATAATCTCCGCATCGCTCCTGACATTATCCGGTCAGAGTCCGCCATTATATATCCCGGACGCTGGCGACTCCCCCTGTTTTCGCTCTGTTTGACCAGGCTTGGCTCTTGGCTGTTTTTGACTGTATTTCAGGGTACCTGTTCGTCATTTTGCAATGATTACAATGCGTATATACTTCATACAGCTTCCCTTTCCTCATTAAAGCATAAAACGTTGCATTTTGCGACTGGCATTTAAGCTGTATATTGACGTAATAGACAGGAAGTGAATTAGGCTAATCTCTAGTAACAGATAGTCAAGAGTTTAAAGTTTAAATCCTTCATTGCCTCTGTAGACTTAGGTAGTGATTTATGTACCTGGTAGCGAGTGTAATGAAGTGCTTTACATCATGCATCACAGTCCTAAGTTTAAAAAAAAAGACTTATTAACATAATGACATCTAGGCCTACCTGCCGTTAAGCATTTTAAATGGGAAACGTTTTTACAGACTGAAAAGGCTAGCAAAGTAATTTCTTTACATTCAAACTTTGGAATGATACTTTGAGAGATTTGTTAAGTAAGGACCATTATAAGAAAGTAATTTTGACTCATTTGGAATAAAAATGCTCTTGATAGAATGGCAAAAAAAAAAAAAAAAATGTCGGCCGAATCATTAGGCTTAGGCCTAGCGTTTCCTTAGCCAAGATTCTTACCTTTGCTGTTACCATAATTAAAGGCTCTTTTTAACCTTAGCAGGATGATTAGATAACTTTACCATAGAAGAATTTTCTTTTATACATTCGGGGTCAGTTTGTACTTAGAATAAGAGTTAAACTATATAGTATCTTGCCAAATGAGTAGTTTGAGGGTACCAAATTTCATTTTCTCGCTGTTACCAATCTATGAGACTTATCGTTTAAGGAAAGCATAAATTAAACCAGGATTTGTTACGTATACATAAAATAAAACTATTTTCCTTTGAATCGAATAATGGCAGCTATTTTCTTCGATTTAAGTCGTCCTGAAATAGTCTCACCAAGTGTGACGTGTCGGTTCGTCGAGAAGCCACATGTGAAAAGTGCAGTTTGTTAAATGATTCACATCTGATTTAACACGTCTAAAATTGAAGAATTGGTGGGATAGACAGCATCCTACAGGCCTACCTACTGCAAAGACTAGTTAATGACTGACAAATACAGGTGTCTTTATGCAGGTGTTTTTAAAGGGCGAGACATGTCGACACAACTAGTGACGCATAGGCCTAGGACTGTTACAACTAAACATCACTAATATAGTGGAAGGCCTATTTTATTTTACACCATGTGGCATATATAAGATTCATGACGCCATGATTTTTCAAAACTAAAATCGCTGCTGCACAAATTAGCTACAGAAATATGCTGGAAATATGAGACATGTTAGCCGAGAAAGCCAATGGATCTACTGCTATCCCGACATTTCAATGGCCGCGCAAATTATGAGTCAATAAAAAATCTATTATGCTCTGATTACCTGTTGTAGGTTACTCCATCGTCTCTTGAAGTATTCCCGCGCCTATTTCTGCAATTGCAAGCTGCTTGGCGTATCACTATGAAGAAAAATAACGGAAAAATCGAAGAAAAACACCAAACACCCATTCAATTTCCGCGGTTCCCCGCGTTACTGAAGCTGCTGCGAGGGCCACCCCCCTGGTGGCGGCGCACCGAACTACGAAGTTCTAGTTTAAGAGACCTTATTTATCAAGTCTCTGGTAGTTTGTTTATGAATATATACAGTATATGTATAGATATATATATTTATATGTATATATACACTAGCAGAGGCATTTTAATATAAGGTCTACTATATAATATTACGAGAGTGGCGTTGCTTGGCAGCCTCAGCCACGCGGGAACAGTGAAACTTGAGTTAGTGTCAAGTGTTTTCTTCGATTTTTTTCCTTATTTATCTTCAACAGTGATACGTTATGCAGCTCATAATTGCAGAGGCATACACAGGAATACCCCAAGAAAAGATGGAGTAACATGTAACAGGTAATCAGAACTTAATAAACTTTTTATTGACATGTAGCATGTGCCGGTGACATGTAGCTTGTGCCAGTGATTTAAATGTCTCGCTAGCAGTAGATACACCTTTTTTTTGTTTACATTTCTTAGCCTATATTTTCCGCATATATCTCTGGAATAGAAGCGCAGTGGCGATTTCAGTATTGAAATCAGAACATTATTTATCTCATATATGCCATATACTATAAAATTAAATAGATTTTAGGGGGTTATTTATAATGCTTAGATATCATAGGCCTAGGCCTAGGCTTATAGGTTATTGGTTGTGTCAACGAGTCTTGCCTTTAAAAACAAAAATTGGGTGGGCTGTGTCGTCTACAAGGCCGGTGGCATTTTTGCGACACAGTGTCTATGGGTGGTGAGAGGGGGAATAAATGATAGTGTGGGTATGTTGAAATCAATTTATTTGTTATTAGCACGCAGCGGGATTGCAGCGGCGGTGTATACAAACGATTGAGTATTGGGCAATGGTACAAGAAGTACATTGGCAATGTTGCCTTGCATTTTCCTTTTTCTTCTTTTCATGGTCTGCTCTGAGTCGTTTTGCGGAAGTCATCATCGGGGCCTTCTTCATCGTTTCATAGGTAGGATCCAGCTCGTTTGGCCGAGCCGTTACCGGCCGTGATGTGTCTGGTTGAGTTGTCATTGGTGGGACGGATCTTGCTGGCTGCGCAGGTTATGTCATTGTTGTTTAGGCTGAGTCTTGTCACGTGATGAGGCATGATGACGCAATTTCCCGAAGGGGGGTTAGTACCGTCAGTGTACCTCATGCGGTGCACTGTAGGCAATACTTGAGGTTCTTTGCAGCGTGCCTTCGGCCCCTAGCTGCAACCCCTTTCGTTCCCTTTACTGTACCTCCTTTCATGTCCTCTTTCTTCCATCTTACTTTCCACCCTCTCCTAACAATTGATTCATAGTGCAACTGCCAAAGGTTTTCCTCCTGTTACACCTTTCAAACCTTTTACTGTCAGTTTCCACAGGACCATTGTGAAAGCACAAGATTATACATATGTATATATATAAATATATACATATGGTATATGTATATATACACACATATATATATAGACATATACACATATATGTACATGTATTGTATATATATACATACAGTATATATGTATACTGTATGTATATATATATACATATAATCTAGTGGTTTCACATTGGTCCCATGGATGAAGACGATAAGAGATTCTCACGAGAAAATAAAAAAAGGAGACTTTACTTATGATATATATATATATATATATATATATATATATATATATATATATATATATATATATATATATATATATATATATATATATATATATATATATATATATATATATATATATTATATATGGCTTATCTATAAATACGTCGAGCATCGTCGATCGATCGATCGGAGCGATAGAGAATTGAGAATGATTCAGCAGGCATCAGCAGGTGGCAGCAGTAGGCAGAAGCAGCAGGCAGCAGAAGGCAGAAGCAGCAGGCAGCAGAAGGCAGGAGCCTATTTCTACTGCTTTGTCGAAAACAGACGTCACAGTTAAACTATTATTCTGTTTTCAGGCGAAGGGAGGGAGGCACCGAGAGAGAGAGAGAGAGAGAGAGAGAGAGAGAGAGAGAGAGAGAGAGAGAGAGGAGGGGGTTGGGAGATAGGAGAGGTGTCAGGTGTTCATTTCCTTTATAAAATGCAGCGAAACAATGCATCAAACGAACTCATGTTAATTGACAGATGTCAAGGTTCTCCTCTCTCTCTCTCTCTCTCTCTCTCTCTCTCTGTGCCATTATCAATATCAACTTGAACTGGCGCCGTTCTTAATATAATAGCGGCGGTCCCTACTGGACAACACAGAGTTATTGGGAGGATGGGCCGCCTGGGAATTGTAGCCAGTTCACGCAGGTGGAAAGGTGGGCAGGTGAGTTGGGACGGCGGCGGGGAGGGGAGGGGGGTTGTATTGAAGGCGTAGGGGAGAGGTCTTAGGAGAGGGGAGAGGGGCGAGGTGTTAAGAGGAAGGTGGGGGACCCCCCCTGTAATACCTGACTGTTAGGTGCCGGGCTCAAACCCAGACCATAATAATAATAATAATATTAATAATAACAATAACAATATTAATAAAAGTAATAATAATGATTGCACGATTTTCCAAAAGAGTCCCTCTTTGTACGAACAATGACAGAATGGTAATTATTTTTTTTTATCGATGGATAATCAAACGATCACTAATGTTTTAGGATTAAAAAAACCGAACGTCCAGCGTTTAATGTTTATTTGCGACGCGGAACTGAACTGGGGGGCGCCGCGCCGGAGCTTTTTTTTTTGAAATGCGGCACGTGACGTCATCCATAAAAAAAGCCAATGAATCCTTTCGCAAAGATTTCCCGTAGGGGGATAGTGCCGTCTCTGCATCTCATGCGGTGCACTGTGGGCATTACTGAAGTTTCTTTGACCCTAGCTGTAACCCCTTTCGTTCCTTTTACTGAACCTCCTTTCATATTCTCTTCCATCTTAATTTCCATCCTCTCCTAACAATTGATTCATAGTGCAACCGCTTTGAGGTTTTCCTCCTGTTACACCTGTCAAACCTTTTCCTGTCACTTTCCGCTTCCACTCTGAATGACTTCATAGGTCCCAGTGCTTGGCCTCTGGCTTAAATTCTATATTCAAATTCAATTCAAATTTCGTAAGGATTAAGTCGTTTTTATCAGAAACGGATTAACCGGGGGAACACTTTTCATTAGTTGAAATGCGTCTCCTTTCCTCCGGTTTACACGCGCGTGATGATTGTCCATAACTCTTCGTGTCAGTGTGCTTAATGTATTACTATTTAAAACGTTAGATATTGTGAGTTACTGTAATACTAAAAGTTATGGTTTCTCAGTTTCTGGGTAGGATATACTGTAGGTCGTAGTATCTGGAAAACAGTACAGTTATGTTTCTTCTGAGGAACGAATTTTGGAGTAAACGTAATTTAGATGGCTTACTTTCTTTACGTGTATGTGTATATGTGTATATGTATATGTATATGTATATGTATATGTATATATATATATATATATATATATATATATATATATATATATATATATATATATATATATATATTAGAGAGAGAGAGAGAGAGAGAGAGAGAGAGAGAGAGAGAGAGAGAGAGAGAGAGAGAGAGAGGGAAAGGATATGTAGAGTTTGATGTGTAGGTCCGCATTCATTCCAACATTTGCAAGGTAACATAGGCTACACATAATGGTAGGCATTGATTCGTGTAGGCTATACACACATGTATAAATATGCGTACATATATGTATATATACATATATATATATATATATATATATATATATATATATATATGTACACACATCCATATATATATATAAATATATAAATACATCCATATATATATATATATATATATATATATATATATATATATATATATATATATATATATATATATATATATATATATATATATATATATATATATATAAATGTTACGTGACGTTGACTTTCTGATTTAGTCATCTCTTCACCGAGAGAAATGAAAAAAAAATGGATGACAAACCCTCATCAAAAGGAATAATATATTTCAGGCCACAATACGAAATTCAAAACTAAATGACAAGAAGCAATAATTATTTAGCAACGTCCAGCGAAAAAAAAAAAAAAAAACAAGACATTACAAAAAACTGAAAATAATCCTGTGTGAAAACAACGAATATAAAAACATGCTACTAAATTTTTTGGTTAAAATGCGACATTCAGATATTTTTTTTCTTTGATGAAGTCTATTGTGTTAGGAACAAAAGGGCTGGTGTGCGTTTTCAGAGCTTATTGTGAATTTCGTGAAATATTTCTGTTTTCACATTTTTTTTTTTACCTCAACTAACTTTCAAAAACTTTCACCATGCTCGCGATGTATATGCATATATAGTTTGTATATATTTATATATGTATATACATAATATAATGTATATACATATATATATATTATATATATATGATTTTATATAATTGTTTGATTTTAAATCACAAAAAATTATACCCACCGTATATATAGGCCCTTGTCTCTGTATATCTTGAGTTGCTGTGACCATGTTTTGGTAATAAGACGAAAGTACTTAGCATCTCCAGTGTTTCAATATTCCTTCGAGGCTGTAACTTGTTCATATATACATAGCTATCTATATATATATATATATATATATATATATATATATATATATATATATATATATATATATATATATATATATATATATATTTTTTTTTTTTAAAGAACCCCATAAAAACACCAAAGTGGCAGAAAGTTATAGCTATATTTTGGAGACGCTGTCTGTCTCCCTCAACAGGCAGGTAACGACTAAAACAAGAGTTACAGAACAGTGGTATTTATACCAATGAAGTAATGTTCTAGAAGTCAACCTCTACGTCATTCCTGTTGACAGCTTCTCCTTAATCTTCTTAACTGATGGTTGGAGGAAGATTTTATCTATCAGATCTGAAGATTTAGGAGAAGCTGTCAACACGAGTGACGTAGCGGCTGACCTCTGGAATATTCCTTCACTGGTATAAATACCACTGCTCTGTAACTCTTATTTCAGTCATTACCTGCCTGTTGAGGGAGACAGACAGTGTCTCTGAAATACAGCTATATACTGTATATAGATATATATATATATATATATATATATATATATATATATATATATATATATATATATATATATATATATATATATATATATATATATATATATATATATACACACACACAATCAAGGCACCTAGTTACAGTTATACACCTCAATTCCTTAAACCTTAATATTCACCACTTTCAAACGATACTTCCCATAAAACGAAAAGAAAAAAAATAAAATTAAAATATATACATTGACACACCCTCCACTCCGTAAGAACATGTCACCTCTTGATGTTGCTGAGAGAGAGAGAGAGAGAGAGAGAGAGAGAGAGAGAGAGAGAGAGAGAGAGAGAGAGAGAGCTGTTGGAAATTTAATTGAGTTTATGCCAGGGTTATCTATCCCTGTCACACGGGATGGGCCCAAAGGGAAATTTATTAAAACTACCTCAAGGTCTCGAGGACTGAATTCCCATTTAAGTTGAAAAAAATATATAAATATACTTTTGCGTGAACTAAGAATTTGGAGGAATAACCATTATTATTATTATTATTATTATTATTATTATTATTATTATTATTATTATTATTATTATTATTATTATTATTATTATTATTATTCAGAAGATTAAACCTGTTCATATGGAACAACCCCACAAGGGCTGTTGACTCGAAAGAACGTTATTATTATTATTATTATTATTATTATTATTATTATTATTATTATTATTATTATTATTATTATTATTATTATTATTATTCAGAAGATTAAACCTGTTCATATGGAACAACCCCACAAGGGCTATTGACTCGAAAGAACGTTATTATTATTATTATTATTATTATTATTATTATTATTATTATTATTATTATTATTATTATTATTATCATCAAGAAGATGAACCCTATCCATTTGGAATTTATTATCGAAAGAATATTATTATTATTATTATTATTATTATTATTATTATTATTATTATTATTATTATTATTATTATTATTATTCAGGGATGAACCCTATTCGTATGGAACAAGCCCACAGTGGCCATTGACTCGAAATTCAAGTTTCCAAAGAATATTATTATTATTATTATTATTATTATTATTATTATTATTATTATTATTATTATTATTATTATTCAAGAGATGAACCCCATTCACATGGAACAAGCCCACAGGGGCCATTGGCTCAAAATTCAAGCTTCCAAAGAATATGGTGTTCATTTGAAACAAGTAACAGAAGGCAAAGGAATACACAAAGAAGAGATCAGTAATAAAAAAAAATAAATTAACAAATAAATAAACAAATAGATAAAAATATAAGCAAATCATGAAAATACAAAGAGAATCGTTTTGAGGTTCCAATTGTACGACGTCCTCAGTAGGGAGGCCGTTCCACAGTCCGACGGTGTGAGGAATAAAAGACCTCTGGAACTGAGAAGTGCGACAGCGAGGCACATTTATCGACGAGAATTCTCATTCTCCAAGTTGGCGAATGTTTCCCATTCAACCCAAAAAAAAAAAAAAAGAATCATCAAAATACCAAATTAAAACTGGGAAAATTAGCCCCCCCCCCTTCTCCATTTGTTATTCAGGGGGATTTTTAATTAATGTGAACAATATGCTGCTCAGAAGATTGGGCAATGAAGAATGATAAAGTTCTTCTTCGTCGTAGTTTGGTTATTTGTTTCTCGAAGGGAAAAACAGAATTCCTTTCCAAGTCTTTTCTTTCGGGTATCTGGAATTAAGGTAAATGTCTCGA
>NC_089781.1:97405487-97417987 GCF_040412425.1 Macrobrachium rosenbergii
ATCCTCATCTGTCTGTGGACGATAGGATAAACCTTTCGTTTCTGTTCGGAACAATGTAGAATTAAAACTTCAAGAAGAACAACAACTTCCTGGAGGAGTTCCTCTCCCCGTTAATGCTGCTTCTGGAAACCGATTTTGAAAAATGGTTGTAGATGACAGCTCTATTATAAGTTTGCGGGTTTACTGCCACTGAGACGAGTTTCTCTCCTGATTGAAATTACATCTCTCGGTTCTATTGTGCCTGAAGGAGACAGGTTCTATTGGAGTGCTTTTTTTTTTATTTATTATTATTATTCACTGTTCGTTGATGTAGACTTCTTCTTGCGGGGAACTGCGGTGTTGTGGGATTGTCTTTTTATTTTTATTTTTTTTTTTAGGTGTGAGGGTTTTAGGTATTGAAATTACTCGGTGATAGTGTCTGGGATAGGCATCTACGTTGGTTTTTTTTTTTTTGGTGGTTTTATTAACTATAAATATGTGTACTTATATATATATATATATATATATATATATATATATATATATTTATTTGTCTACTGTCTGTCTATCTATTATATATATATATATATATATATATATATATATATATATATAGATTTGTATGTATGTATATTACATGTATATATACATACACACATTATATATATATATATATATATATATATATATATATATATATATATATATATATATATATATATATATATATATATATATATATAAATTTCAGCGTTCGACTCTCCGACCGGCCAATGAAGAATTAGAGGAATTTATTTCTGGTGATAGAAATTCATTTCTCGTCATAATGTGGTTCGGATTCCACAATAAGCTGTAGGTCCCGTTGCTAGGTAACCAGTTGGTTCTTAGCCACGTAAAATAAATCTAATCCTTCGGGCCAGCCCTAGGAGAGCTGTTAATCAGCTCAGTGGTCTGGTTAAACTAAGATAGACTTAACTTTTCTGACTCATATCAGGATCGAACCCAGGTCTTTCAAGTTGAAATTTCTTATATGACTTGTGTGGCTTGGTTGGCAGTGGTCTCGTCTTTCAATTAAAAGACCTGGGTTCGATCCTGATGTGAGTCAGAAATTTATTTCTGTTCCTCACGTGATTGCTTGTTGATTATTTCTATCATATTTATATATGTTATACATACATACATCCATATATATATATATATATATATATATAGAATAAAAACTCTGAAAAAAAGAATAAAATCAATCAAGAAAAAAATTTACTCTTTCACAAAGGCCGACGTAAAGGGCAACGCAAAGCCTTACAAGAGAACAGGATATGGTAAAAAAAAAAACCTACCATATTTCAGTCTGTAGAATTAATTAAAAGTTCACTTTGTTCTTCAATTTCTCATTTCTGTGAAATAAGCTTTCAAAAAAAATTGTTTTGGGGAATAAAGTATTATAAACTTCATACTGATGTTTAGGCTAGTTTAAAAAAAAGAGAGAGAGAGAGATTAATAGACCATTAACTCGTTGTCTGGGCAACCGACAAGCAGAAATACGAAATTATCGAGCAGTTATCATTTTATGTTATTTTAAGAAGTTTACCGGTCAAGGATGATTAAATACACAGATTATATACCCCCGTAGTGGGGATAGTGCCAGCTTTACTTAAGGTTCTTCGCAGCGTGCCTTCCTCAGGCTCCTAGCTGCAACCTCTTTCGTTCCTTTTACTGTACCTCCTTTCATATTCTCTTTCTTCCATCTTACTTTCCTTAACCCTCTCCTAAATTGATTCATAGTGCTTTGAGGTTTTCCTCCTGTTACACCTTTCAGACCTGAATGACCTCTTTGGTCCCAGTGCCTGGCATTTGACCTAAGTTCTGTATTCAGTTCCATTCAGTTCAATTCAGTTCAGTTTACAGATTATGTATATATATATATATATATATATGTATGTATGTATGTATGAATGTGTGTATGAATGTATGCAGGTATGTATGTGTGTATGAGTGCATGGTAGACTGAACCCTTTTATCTATATCAGGATACTTTTCTTTTCGTTTTCAGAATCTTTTTTTTTTTTTTTTTTTTAGAATACGCAGGTCTTTCTGACTGTCGAAAAATCTAATGGAATCATTAGTTATTGGAAAATTTAACAAAAGAGAGGTAAAGGAATAAAGTAAGTGATTTAGCATTCGAAGATTTCTCTCTCTCTCTCTCTCTCTCTCTCTCTCTCTCTCTCTCTCTCTCTTGTGCCATTATTCCTCAAAAAAAAAAAAAATGTGTTTCAACATTCGCCCTTTTTCAGTCAACATTCACCCTTTCTCCTAAAAAAAAAAAAAAAACGTCAACATTCACCTTTCTTAAAACGCCTTAACCTCCTCTCTCTCTCTCTCTCTCTCTCTCTCTCTTGATGTGTTATTGCCATGCATTATTGTTCTAAAACAGTTTACAGTTAGTTTCCTCTCTGGCAGTCCGCTGGAACAACTAATCTGGGGACTGGAATTCCCTTAACAGATATCAACCTTTAAACTTTCACTTATTAAAAGCTGCCCAAATCTCTACATGCAAAAATATATTGTTACCCCTCTTAGGTACTGTTTCCAGACGAGAATCTGGCAACGCTGTAAGTTTGAGGGAACGGCCTTTTTTAGGTCATTGGACGAGGTCAGTCTTGATGACCTCAGGGGATGATAGATTAAGTTCTTCAACTACCGGTACCCCCTGGTTGGTTTGCAATAGGGTTATTGGGCTTGATATCTGCTTGTGATGTCATGGGGATGCTGAATTATAGATTCAGGGCCAGCGTGTAAATGTATATATACACATATATGTATGTATAGATACATACGATATATATCGATATATATATATATATATATATATATATATATATATATATATATATATATATATATTTATACACACATATATATATAATATATATGTGCATTTATATATATAAATATAAATATGAATATTGTATATGTATATATATATATATATATATATATATATATATATATATATATATATATATATATATATATATATATACACATACATACACACACACAGTATATAGCTATGCGTGTATGTGCGTGTATTAGAATCACTGGAATCACAACCAAGCGACACTTGACAAACTCATCAAACCAATTCAAATTATGGATATTTTCCATACCTCCCCACCATTACAAATCCCAGTCTACAGTCTCACAAGCCACAACTAAGTATACTCCACCAATAAAACATCCAAAATATTTGTTTATCGAGCAGAGATAAAACAGTAAACGTAACGAGTTTCAGATAAGTAGAGATTTTGCTAAGGCAGACTCTGCTTCTTCGATAATATGACCAGAGATGCAGAAGGAGGGGAGGTATGAGATATCTCGTCTTGAAATCAGTGAGGATTTTTAATTCCTTTATTCTTGGGGGTTAGGGGAAAAAAATGGAGGTGGAATCGTTTTAAAAAGTAAAGGAGTCGATGAAGAATATCGTTCTTCGAGGAGAAAGCAAAAGAGAAAGGAAGTGAAATGAGAGAAAGGAAGAGAAAGTCTATGAGTATATATGTAGTTTCAGCTTCTTTCTATTTAAGGGGATGAATTACTGAATTAACAATGAAAATAAAGAGATATAATAAGAAGGTATATATATAAATACGTAAATATACTGTACATATATACAGTATGAATATACACACACACACAATTAATTAACACACAATTACGTGTTGAACAGAAATATGTACTGCTGACTCACATCGGGATCGAACCCAGGTCTTTCAGTTGAAAGGCAAGGGCGCTACCAACTGAACCACGCGACTTGTCTGTGGTTCAGTTGGCAGCGCCTTGTTTTTCAATTGAGAGACCTGGATTCGGTCCTGATGTGAGTCTGAAATATATATATATATATATATATATATATATATATATATATATATATATATATATATATATATATATATATATATATATATATATTCATTCCATCGCGAAAATAAAAAAAGAAAAATAAGAGAACCCCGAAAAGCGCAGCCTTAAAGAAAGGCATGAAAGATGAACCCCGAATAAATGGGCAGGCACTGTTAAATGCGAGGGGCTAAAGGGTGTGAGGATGAACGTGTGTGCAATCAAAGGATAGAGAGAGAGAGAGAGAGAGAGAGAGAGAGAGAGAGAGAGAGAGAGAGAGAGAGAGGCAGGCGAGGAAGCAACACCTGGCTGCACTAATTGCACACCGCAACACCAATCAATATCTTAATGGACTCACTCATCCTCAGCAGCCGAGGCACACTCTCTCTCTCCCTCTCTCTCTCTCTCTCTCTCTCTCTCTCTCTCTTCCCCCTCCCATGCCTCGCTTTCCTCCCGCTCTAGATGGAGTTTGGAGGCTGGAAGGGGGGCCGGGCGTTCCCCCAGTGACTCCCTCCCCTAGTGGTCCCGTTGAGTGGAGGAAGGGGGCTGTTTCCCCCCCATCAAATGTTCCCGTACCCCCCAAGCAGGTGGCGCTACAGGTGGTCGCTCAACTCCCTGGGCTCTCTCTCTCTCTCTCTCTCTCTCTCTCTCTCTCTCTGCCTCTATCGTTCACGTTTAACTTGCTTTATATTCCAGCATAAATAAATTAAGAGAAAATATTCTTGCATTTTACTCTGATGCTCATATACTGAGTTAGGTCAAGTCTTCAATTCATCATACATTTTATTCATACACGATGGAAGAGACGATTTCTGATAACCATCATTCATCATTTTTCTCCTTTCTTCATTGTCATCATCATCATCATTATTATCCTCCTCACTCTCTTTTGTATTCTTGTTATTAATGTTATGATTGGTTTAGTATTGCTGTTTCCTGTTGTCTAATCAGGAATGCAATTGCTGTGTTTAGTATTTCAACTCAGGAGTGTCGTTCCGATGCTTATTATTTCAAGTCAGGAATGCAGTATTCCAATGTTTATAATTTGAAATCACGAATGCAATTCTTACGTTTATCATTTCAAATCAGGAATGCAATTCGTATGTTTAGTATGTAATATCAGGAATGCAATTCCTATGTTTATTATTTCAAATTAGGAATGCAGTTCCTTTGTTTATCGTTTCAAGTTAGGAATGCAGTTCGTATGTTTAGTATTTCAAATCAGGAATGCAATTCCTGTATTCAGTATTTCAAACCATGAATGCAGTTCCTATGTTTCTCATTTCAAATCAGGAATGCAATTCCTATGTTTAGTATTTAATGTCAGGAATGCAATTCCTCTGTTTATTATTTCAACTTTGGAATGCAGTTCCCATGTTTATCTTTTCAAGCAGGAATACAGTTCCTGTGTTGATTATTTCAAGTCAGGAATGCAATTCCTATGATATGAAATAGTGCATATCAGTGCATTGTTAAAACTGCATACCTTGCTGCATTTCTAAAACTGGATACTTTGCTGAAGTTTCGAAACTATGCATCACTGCGTTTTTAGAACTGTAAGCATTATATACTGCATTTTGAAAATTATGCATTGTTGCATTTTTAAAATCGTATTCTCTACTGCATCTTTGAAACTGTATACATTACTGGATTTTGAAAAAAACTGCATTACTGCGTTATTAAAACCCTGTGCATTGCTGCATTTTGAAAACTATGCATTAATGCATTTTTAGAACTGCATGCATTACAGTATTTTGAAAACTATGCATTACTGCATTTTGAAAACTGTGCATTACTGCATTTTGAAAACTGTATACATTACTGCATTTTAAAAACTATTCATTATTGCATTTTGAAAACTGCATTACTGAATTTTGAAAACTGTATGCATTACTGCATTTTTAGAATGGTTTGCATTACTGCATCTTTGAACCTGTATACGTTAATGGATTTTGAAAACTGTATGCATTAATGCATTTTTATGACCGTGTGCATCATTGCATTTTTGAAACTGCGCATTACTGCATTTTGAAAACTGTACATATTAATGCATTTTTAAAACTATGTGCATTACTGCATTTTGAAAACTATGCATTACTGGATTCTGAAAACTTGTGCATTACTGCATTTTGAAAACCATGCATTACTTCACTTTGAAAACTCTATATATTACTAAATTTTAAAACGGTGTGCATTACTGCATTTTGAAAACTATGCATTTCTGCATTTTGAAAACTATGCATGTCTGCATTTTGAAAACTGTGTGCATTACTGCATTTTAAACTGTAAACGTTACTTCTTTGTGATAACTGCATACATTACTGCATTTTCAAGACTGTATGCATTACTACCTTTTCAGGACTGTATGCATTACTGCATTTTCAAGATTGCATGCATTACTGCATTTTCAAGACTGCATGCATTACTGCATTTTCAAGACTATGCATTACTGCATTTTCAAGACTATGCATTACTGCATTTTCAAGACTGTATGCATTACTGCATTTTCAAGACTGCATGCATTACTGCATTTTCAAGCCTGCATTCATTACTGCATTTTCAAGACTGTATGCATTACTGCATTTTCAAGACTATGCATTACTGCATTTTCAAGACTGTATGCATTACTGCATTTTCAAGACTGCATGCATTACTGCATTTTCAAGACTGCGTTCATTACTGCATTTTCAAGACTGCATGCGTTACTGCATTTTCAAGACTTCATGCATTTGTGCATTTTAAAACTGCTCACGTTTATGTATTTTTGCCTAACTGTATACAAAAACGCATGCATAACTGTATACGTTCATTTTTTATTTGTTTTATTTCAGCACAAAATGATATTATGTAGTATTAATGTTATTTTTGGGGGTTTGCAAAATTGTCTAGTACAGGCAGGCTACAAGAGAGAGAGAGAGAGAGAGAGAGAGAGAGAGAGAGAGAGAGAGAGAGAGAGAGAGAGAGAGAGAGAGAGAGAGAGAGAGAGCAATTTTTACACGCGATGATATTATGTAGTATTCCTGTATTTTTGGGTTTTGCAAAATTGTTTAGTACATGCTACATAAGGTTTGTGATATATTTGTAGTAAAAGATTTTAGTGCTGGTACACACTAAGAGAGAGAGAGAGAGAGAGAGAGAGAGAGAGAGAGAGAGAGAGAGAGAGAGAGAGAGAGAGAGAGCAAGGATCGATTAACGGTCCTGATAAAGGATATCTCATTAATTCAGCCAATTTCGAACGTTTTTGAAAAAAAAGTTCAGATCTGTTCCCTTCTCGACTCGACCATACCGCTGTCTTAAAAAAAAGAGAGAGAGAGTTTAAGGAACCCCACCTAACCACCTCCCACCCCAACCTCCCTTAATGCGAAGGGCTCGGCTGAAACCATTAAAAGATCAGCAAGTATGCAAATTTTGGAAATTGCTTTTAAGGGGGCCAAGCATACTCTCGGTAGTCTGAAGATTGGCCTTCTGGCGGAGTTAATGAAGTCTCGGGGAGAAATTTGCTTTGGGGGGTCTTGGTTTCTTTAGCGAGTCTTAGAAAGGCGAGATTTCAGCGTCAGGTTTAGAGATCTCTGGGGCCTTAGGTTCTCTGTGTAAAGTGCTGAAGTTAACGCTAGAGAATCGCGAAAGTGTCGAAGTGAATGCTATAGAATCTCGAAAGCGCTCAAGTTAACGCTAGAGAATCATGGAAGTGTTGGAGTTAACGCTATACAATCTCGAGAGTGTCGACGTTAACACTATAGAATCACGAAAGTGTTGGAGTTAACGTTATAGAATCATGAAAGTGTTGGAGTTAACGCTAGAGAATCGTGAAAGTGTTGTTAACGCTAGAGAATTGTGAAAGTGTTGGAGTTAACGCTATAGAATCTAGAAAGTCTTGGAATGAACACTATAGAATCATGAAAGTGTTGGGGGTAACGCTATAGAATCACGAAAGTGTTGAGGCGAACGCTATAGAATCACGAAAGTGTTGAAGTTAATGTTATAGAATCATGAAAGTGTTGAAGTTAGCATTATAGAGTCTCGAAAGTGTTGGAGTTAACGCTATAGAATCGTGAAAGTGTTGGAGTTAACGCTATAGAATCTTGAAAGTGTTGAATTTAACGCTACAGAATCATAAAATTGTTGGAGTTAACGCTATAGAATCTTGAAAGTGTTGAAATGAGTGCTAGAGAATCATGAAAGTGTTGGAGTTAACGCTATAGAATTTAGAAAGTTCTGGATTTGACACTACAGAATTATGAAAGTGCTGGAGTAAACACTAAAGAATCATGAAAGTGTTGGAGTTAACGCTATAGAATCATGAAAGTGTTGCAGTTAGAATCATGAAAGTGTTTGAGTTAACGCCATAGAATCTAGAAAGTCTTTGAATTAAAGCTATAGAATCATGAAAATGTTGGAGTTAAACGCATAGAATCACGAAAGCGTTGAATTTAGCGCTATAACATCACGAAAGTGTTGAATTTAGCGCTATAGAATCACGAAAGTGTTGAAGTTAACATTGTAGAATCACGAAAGTGTTGAAGTTAACGCTATGGAATCTCGAAAGTGTTGCAGTAAACACAATAGAATCTAGGAAATGTTAAAGTGAACGATATAGAATCTCAAAAGTGTTGGAGTGAACGCTATAGAATCACGAAAGTGTTGAAGTGAATGCTATAGTATAAATAAGTGTTGAATGCTGTAGAATCACGAAAGTGTTAAGTTAATGCTCTAGAATCACGAAAGTGTTAAAGTGACTGCTATAGAATCACGAAAGTGTTGAAGTGAACGCTATAGAATCTCGAAAGTGTTGAAGTGAACGCTATAGGATCACGAAAGTGTTGGAATGAACGCTATAGGATCACGAAAGTGTTGAAATGAACGCTCTAGAATCTCGAAAGTGTTGAAATGAACGCTATAGAATCACGAAAGTTGAAGTGAACGCTATAGAATCTCGAAAGTGTTGAAGTTAACGCTACAGAATCACGAAAGTGTTGAAATTAATGCTATATAATTGAAGATCGAAAATCATGTTTAGTTTTTATGTGAACGAAGAAATCTGAAATATGACCTGACATTTATCAGAGATTAATGCAACTTGTTGTCACCCACCTCGTCATGATTCTTAGGTTCCCTCTGTATTGAGTTGGAGCTAACGCTGAAGAATCTGGATCGAAATCATGGTTATTTTTTACTTGAATGAAAAAATTTGAAGTATTGCAGCAGATGTTAATAAGTATAACATTACCGCTCCTTTCTAATGTCGTTATTTTTATCTCTTTCCTTCATTTTGATTTAATATCCACTCTTCAGGTAAGAGATGAAATAAATATACTAATATACAATACCTATAGACAGTTCATCACTAATCTGTCCATTAATGACATCAGTTTTCTCAAAACATATCGATTTCTTATTTGATAGATCACGCTCAGTCAGCCTGTGTGTGTGAGAGAAATATGTAGGAAAGCAATTTAAAAGCATTTCTTTTTAACTATATCAGAGGGAATCCGGTGCAGCACTCAGCGAACGAAAAAAAGTGAATTAATAAAAAAAAAATAGGAAACGTGACATTTCTGTTAGAAATGGAACCTGACAATTTTCAGTACAGGACATATATACACGTGTGTATATATGTATATATACATATATATATATATATATATATATATATATATATATATATATATATATATATATATATATATATATATATATATATATGTATGTATGTATGTGTGTGTTTGTGTGTGTATGTATGTATGTCTGTATGTATATATATATATATATATATATATATATATATATATATATATATATATATATATATATATATATTAACTCATTTTGATGTACAATCAACATGAACTACCCTTCAGTGAGGTTTCCCGTTCGAGAATCAGCCAGTGTTCAACCAGTCAGCTTCAACAATCCTTCACTGAGGGTTCCAGTTCGAAAATAACCATTATTCTGTCAGTCAACATCAACAATCAGCAATCCATCACTGAGGTTTCCTGTTCGAGAATCAACCAGTATTCAACCCATCAGGATCAATAAGCATTCGTTGAGGAGGAAAAAGAAGAAGACACAGGGGTCTCCATCCTAGAGACACAAGCCCTCTTCAAGCTAGCCTCATGGAATACAAAGTCCAGTCTCTCTCCTCGGAGCCACAATCTTCGAGGTCAGGCTGAAATCAAGATGAGCTTTCCAGTTCTCTTCCTGGAGAAGAAGAAGAAGAAGAAGAAGAAGAAGAAGAAGAAGAAGAAGAAGAAGAAGAAGACGACACAGGAGTCTCCATTCTAGAGATACAGGCCCTCTTCAAGCTAGCCTCATGGAATACAAGTCCAGTCTCTCTCCTCGGAGCCACAATCTTCGAGGTCAGGCTGAAATCAAGATGAACTTTCCAGTTCCCCTCCTGAAGAAGAAGAAGAAGAAGAAGAAGAAGAAGAAGAAGAAGAAGAAGAAGAAGAAGAAGAAGAAGAAGACACAGGAGTCTCCATCCTAGAGATAAAAGCCCTCTTCAAGCTAGCCTCATGGAATACAAAGTCCAGTCTCTCTCCTCGGAGCCACAATCTTCGAGGTCAGGCTGAAATCAAGATGAGCTTTCCAGTTCTCTTCCTGGAGAAGAAGAAGAAGAAGAAGAAGAAGAAGAAGAAGAAGAAGAAGAAGAAGAAGAAGAAGAAGACACAGGAGTCTCCATCCTAGAGATACAGTCCCTCTTCAAGCTAGCCTCTTGGAATGCAACGTCCAGTCTCTCTCCTCGGAGCCACAATCTTCGAGGTCAGGCTGAAATCAAGATGAGCTTTCCAGTTCTCTTCCTGGAGAAGAAGAAGAAGAAGAAGAAGAAGAAGAAGAAGAAGAAGAAGAAGAAGAAGAAGAAGACACAGGAGTCTCCATCCTAGAGATAAAAGCCCTCTTCAAGCTAGCCTCATGGAATACAAAGTCCAGTCTCTCTCCTCGGAGCCACAATCTTCGAGGTCAGGCTGAAATCAAGATGAGCTTTCCAGTTCTCTTCCTGGAGAAGAAGAAGAAGAAGAAGAAGAAGAAGAAGAAGAAGAAGAAGAAGAAGAAGAAGACACAGGAGTCTCCATCCTAGAGATACAGCCCCTCTTCAAGCTAGCCTCTTGGAATGCAACGTCCAGTCTCTCTCCTCGGAGCCACAATCTTCGAGGTCAGGCTGAAATCAAGATGAGCTTTCCAGTTCTCTTCCTGGAGAAGAAGAAGAAGAAGAAGAAGAAGAAGAAGAAGAAGAAGAAGAAGAAGAAGAAGAAGACACAGGAGTCTCCATCCTAGAGATACAGTCCCTCTTCAAGCTAGCCTCATGGAATACAAAGTCCAGTCTCTCTCCTCGGAGCCACAATCTTCGAGGTTAGTCTGAAATCAAGATGGGCTTTCCAGTTCTCTTCCTGGAGAAGAAGAAGAAGAAGAAGAAGAAGAAGAAGAAGAAGAAGAAGAAGAAGAAGAAGAAGAAGAAGAGAAGAAGAAGAAGACACAGGAGTCTCCATCCTAGAGATACAGTCCCTCTTCAAGCTAGCCCCTCGCGAGTTCGAATCTCCGACCGGCCAATGAAGAATAAGAGGAATTTATTTCTGGTGATAGAAATTCATTTCTCGCTATAATGTGGTTCGGATTCCACAATAAGCTGTAGGCCCCGTTGCTAGGTAACCAACTGGTTCTTAGCCACGTAAAATAAATCTAATCCTTCGGGCCAGCCCTAGGAGAGCTGTTAATCAGCTCAGTGGTCTGGTTAAACTAAGGTATACTTACTTTTTACAAACTAGCCTCTTGGAATGCAACGTCCAGTCTCTCTCCTCGGAGCCACAATCTTCGAGGTTAGTCTGAAATCAAGATGGGCTTTCCAGTCCTCTTCCTGGAGAAGAAGAAGAAGAAGAAGAAGAAGAAGAAGAAGAAGAAGAAGAAGAAGAAGAAGACACAGGAGTCTCCATCCTAGAGATGCAGGCCATAAGGTGCTGCCCGGATACTGATCTCTCATCTCGTAGGGTTTGTTACGCCGGAAAGTCCAGTCAAGTATGAAGAGGACATTTACACTTGATAAGCAGGGAAGTGGGTATTTTTTTTAGACTAATATTAAATCTTTCGGTGTTTGAAGATTATTTATTGAAAGTTTACAGCCAGCTTGCTCGTATTAAGGTCTGTATAGGTGGACGTTTGCCCGACAGATATTGAAACTGTATATGTGTATGTTTGTCATGTATGTATATATATACACACACATATATATATATATACATATATACAGAAACACGTATTTTTTCCCATAAAATATCTCTTTTCCCACTCTTCAAATGCGTTTTACTCTTTTCTTTCATTTCCTCCATTTTTCTTGAGGCAGTCAAAAGAAATAATCTATTAGAGTATTTCGTTGTAGAATGTATTTAACGACTGTACTCAGTCATCCCTCAATTTTTCCATCTCAATCACCACCTTCCTCCCCTCCCCCTCCCACTCCAACGTCGTCCAGACCAGCCCGTTTCTTATTTTATTGACCGTTCCCAATTAGCGCCCGTAAAAATACGGCTCGCGAATATTTTTCGAAGGAGGAATCCGATACTGCGCTGAAAAAATTTAGACGCGAAAGCGACGCAAAAATGAAATATTCCACTCGTGAAATAAACAGGAAGTATAAA